>NC_081183.1:177238852-177535348 GCF_029867415.1 Vicia villosa | reverse complement strand
ATTGTTTTATCTGGAAAAAAATAATGTCAAGAAACTTATTAGAGATAAAATCACCTTAAAAATAATGTCAAGATATAATTGCTGGTTAAAAAGACATCTTGTCATTTGTTTATTAATTTTTGTTGAAATATTAACTTTGCAGATTCGTTTAAGTTCAGTCGTATCGAAACTTACTCATTGCATCAAAACACAAATTCATTTGATGTAAACATATTTCTGATAATTTCAGTATGGAACAGTGATGCTATACATAGAAATCGAAACGACGAGAAAGAAATTATATCCTAATTAATTGAATTGATATGTATACGGTATTATTATTGTTTCTTTTTTACAAGAACTACCTCCATATTATAAATACTCACAAATAGATGTTGAAATAGGTTGGGCCGAGTTAGACTTTATCAAGTCTAAATCTAGTCTGTCAAAAAAATCTAAATCTAAATCTGGCTTGTAATTTGTTGTAGGTTTATTTTTAGACTTGAGTTTGGTTTTTTCGAGGTCTGGTTAACCTACATAAAAATTTATTTATTTTAAAAATATGTAGATAAACAATTAAAATAAGTGTTTAAATAGACTAACTAACTAAAAAAACCAAGAGACTAAAAATTTGTTTGCATTAACTTATTTTAACTTATCTATTAGCATAAGTTCTGGGAGACTATTTATTAAAGAAAACTTATAAAAACAATGTTCATCCGATGTTTTCATCTTATTTTCGCAAGTTCTTCAAAATAACCCAATTTTATTTATGTATTTTAATTCAAAATATAAAACATACCACAATGATAATAAAAAAATTATTTATATCTATTTAAATAGGCCAATCTAATAGGTTTAAAATGTTTTTTTTTGCAACTTAACATCTAGTCTTTTAACTAAACAAGCTTATAGAAAAAGTCTAAGTGATCTAATATAAACTAGTCTGTGTTATCAGTATTTTTACTCTTACTTACAAATGATTTAAAGTCTTTTATACAAATTTTTAAATATAGTAATTTAGTTATCATAGATTAATTTTTTCAGTTACACCCATAATTTTTAGAGAACTTTTTCAAAAAAAATCAATTATGTCTGTCCTTTATTAAATTCCATGTCCCACAATTCCTAAAGAGTTTGTACACCCTATATTAATAAAAGGAAGATAGATTGTAAAAAAGAGGAAAAATGATTAATAATGTTAGTATAAAAATAGAAAAATTTAAATATAATAAAAGTGGTTAAGAAAATGAAGTTTGACAATTATTGTAATAGTATAAGTTGATATTAACCACACGCCATCCCATCGTAGCACACCTCAATTATAGAGAGAAAAAAATAGAGCAACAAAGGTCCACGTTTACGACTCTTGCTGCTAAAATTTCAAAATGTGACATAAGCTAATAACAGAAGAGATTAATTAACATATACTAGTATCAATGTAAGACTATTTTAGTGAAAAAAATAAGTGTCGGTTCGTTTATTTTTTATTAGTAATAGATAAAACCATTACCATTTTATATAATAAATTTCAAGATGATGTTTTAATAGGTTTTTTTCTTTTTTAGTTCACAACTCTATTGATGTACAAATTTTTTGAAGATGGAGATGAAAGAATAGAGAGAAAGAGAGAAATGTGACAAATTTTCTAACAATTTTTTTCAACTGTTTTCAAAACAACATAATAAATTGAATGTTAATCAAGTTTCAAATGAATCTCAAAAACTACATGTAACTTAAATGTAATTAAAATTGAAATTAAACTCAACATTATCCCTTAATTAATTCATATTCAAGTTAAAATCAACAATATTAATTATATCCCCTAAATTGATGAAATGTTCGGTCTTGATTGCTTTGGTCATTCTGGTGCATATCTACTTCATCTCCTCATCTTGGTGCATTTCTAATCCAAGTTCCAGCCGCATTTCTACTTCATCTCCTCATTTTGGTGCTTCATCAAATGAGAATTCATATAACTCATAAATATACACAATATCATGTTCCATTCATATTAAACATACTTTTTGGATCAGACTCAGGTGCCAATGATCATGTTTGTTCTTCTTACATTGGTTCAGTTCTTACAACAAAATTTCACCAATTAATGTTTGCTTACCTAATGGATCTATATTTGTAGCTAAGCATGTAGACACAGTTAATTTTTCACCTCAATTATACCTCACCAATGTTCTTTATACTCATACGTTTTCTTTAAATTTACTGTCAGTTTCAAGATTATGCAAATCTGTTAACTGTATGATTCAATTTTCTGATAACAAATGCATTATTCATGATGTGCAATTCCAAAAGACGGTTGGTTTGGCTAGTCAATCCGAAGGCTTGTAAAAACTGTTGATTGATGGTGGGTCCCTTGCTAAAGATACATCTTAACCACAATCCAATACTCATAGTATTTCCCTTCCTAAACAGAATTTACCTAGTGTTTGTACTAATAACTGTAAAGTGGTTTCTCATCGGGCCTTATGGCACTTTAGACTAGGTCACTTGTCCCATGATAATAAAGCCATTTGTGATGTTTGTCATTTTGCTCGATGCAAAATAAAATCTTTACAACTTATGCAACTCTAAAGCTACTCAAAGGTTTACGTTATTGCATTTTGACATATGAGATCCTATAGCCATTCATTACATCCATAGATATAGATATTTCCTCACAAACTTAGATGACTATAGTAAATTTGTTAGGGTTATATTACTTAAATCTAAAGCAGAAGTGTCTAACCATGTCAAACAATTCATCATCCTTATAGAAAATCAGTTCCTAACTTGTCAAAAAATTGTGAGATCTGACAACGGACCAGAGTTCCTAATAACACAATTCTATACTTCTAAAAGCATGATGCATTACAAATCTTGTGTTGAATCTCCACGGGAAAATGGTAGGGTGTAGAGGAAACATCAAAATTTACTTAATGTAGGAATATCATTGTTATGTCAGTCAAATTTACCCAAAAAGTTTTGGTCCTATGTCGTTTCTTATGCAGTCTTTGTCATCAATCGAGTAAACACATCTCTAGTCAATCATTAATTTCCATATCAACTCATCTATAACACATTACCTGATATAAGCCAAATAAAGTTCTTTGGCTATCTTTGCTATGCATCCACATTATCCAGTATTATAACTAAATTTGATTCTAGAGCTAGAAAATATGTTTTTCTAGGATATGCAGTTTGATATAAAGGATAATTCTATTTCATGACATTTTTATTTTCGAAAATGTTACTCATCATGAACATATACTACCATATCAAACTTTTTAATGTTTTGGAGAATTGCAATATAGTGATGACAAATATTAATCGACTTAGAGATAAGTTTAATAGTAAAGTTGGAGTCAGAATAAAACTTTTGATGTCAAGTTTCGAGACCACACAAATTATGATATAGTGTCATCAACTTTACATGAAGGATGTTGGAATAATCAATATTATCTGCAAAATCATAAACTCAAACACCATTAACATTTCAAATAAATCCATCAAAACTTGAGATGCTGGAATTACCGAAACTGCTATCATCAATGTTCAAAATCATATTATTACCTTTCTATATAACCCACATAATCGTTCTTTTGTTGGGTAGGACAAATTATATTATACAAAATGATACTACTAGTTGCTATTATTGAACTGAAAAAAGACAAATGATAATTAAGATCATAATAAATATTATACTCTACCCTATTTAATGTTAATTATTCATCCTTTTGACTTAGACTTCATATTCTTTTCTAACCAATTGATTGTTTTTCCTTATATTTTTTGTTTTTATATGTTATTTTATGGAAAATTCAAATAATCTCTAGAACTACAAAAACTCATTTTATTTAAGATCCAAATCCAAGAGTCACAAACATGTATACACCCTTCTATTGACACGAGTTCAAAATCAATCTCATCATAATCACATGTATAGTGAATAGGATTCTCTGCCAAACGTGTCACATTACATCTGTCCATCTCCCACTGTTTTTTGTCTTCATGCTACTTGCACCTCTCCCCATCTCTCAAATAAGAGGACACTCCTTGTCCTAAGGGAATCAACTCAAGTAAGGGAAAAAGCCATAAACGCTATACGTCTTAGTCAGATAAGAATTTAATGCACTTTGGAAAACCAATACTCACACAACCCTACACAAAATAAAATCACCAAAATGAATGGACTAAAACTAAAAGAACAAAAAGTGTAGGGACACTTTGGTTCCATAACATAGACCAAAAATGTTCCACTTTCGATGGTTCACATGCTTGCAAAAATATTCCATTTTATAATAATTTCAACTTTCAATTCAACCAAGTTCAATATTCTTTTGAGTTTTCTATATTATTTTCCTCTAAAGTAACCCACTTGTGTTGAGTGATAATAAATTCCTCACGTATGTTTGAATTACATGTGCCATTCAACTAACCCTTGACTATTCTCTTCACCAATTATTCTCTATATAATAACCTTTTTTCTTCATTGTTTTCTTATAACATTTTATGTTCCCTTCACTCCTATTATAGAGAGTTCAAAAAGTTCTATATAGATAGCTAACACCTTAAAGCAAACCACAAACACAAAAATACAAGAACCACTTTCTCTTCTCTTTTCACCAACACTAACAAAAAGTTGTAGTTTGTGTTTATAGTACAACATCATCATGCATATAGAAGCTCCAGAAAATTATGTACCAGAAGACAAAAACTTCGACGATGATGGACGTGCCAAAAGATCTGGTATATATTTACTATGGTATCAGAGTCTGATTCATATATATACTCTGTTAACATGGAATCAGAGTCTGGTTTATATATATAAATTTTTTTAATATGGTATCAGAGTCTGATTTATTCTGTATGTATGATTTGTTGTGATGATGAACTTTTAGGGACATGGTTGACTGCAAGTGCACATATAATAACAGCTGTGATTGGCTCTGGAGTTCTGTCACTTGCATGGGCAATAGCACAGATGGGTTGGGTGGCTGGACCAGCAGTTCTCTTTGCTTTTTCTTTCATTACATATTTCACTTCAACTCTTCTTGCTGATTGTTACCGTTCACCTGATCCTGTTCATGGCAAGAGGAACTACACTTATTCTCAAGTTGTCCGAGCTAACTTAGGTACGAAAACACTCACACAGACATCAGACACAATTCTGATACAGACACCAGACACATGTTTAAACACCAGACATGCTTTTGTTCAGAGGTGTTGGTGTGCGGTATTTAATATGTGACATTATTTTTGTAGGAGGGATGAAATATAAGCTGTGTGGATTGGCACAGTACATAAACCTTATAGGTGTGACTATTGGATACACAATAACTGCATCAATTAGTATGGTGTAAGTTTTTGCTCATCAACTTTTTGACTAAGGTTGTTGATGAAATAATATACTAAAGACATATTAGTAATTTTGTGAAATTTTTTGAATTTTTATCAGGGCTGTGAAAAGATCCAACTGTTTTCACAAGCATGGACATCAAGACAAGTGTCATGTTTCAAATAACTCTTTCATGATAATATTTGCCTGCATCCAAATTGTTCTATGCCAGATACCAAATTTCCATGAGCTCTCTTGGCTCTCAATTGTTGCAGCTGTTATGTCTTTTGCTTATTCTTCCATTGGCCTTGGCCTTTCCATAGCCAAAGTTGCAGGTACTTTTTATTGGGATTTAGATTAGGCACATAGTCACACGCATCTGAGTTGTCAGATCAAAACTGAAATCTAGATGGTCTGGTTTTAATCTGGTGACTCAGATGCGTGTGAGTGTACGTATTCACATGATTGTGAATCAACAGATTATTAAAGTGTTAAATTTTTTGTTTTCTATGTTTGAAGGTGGGGGACATGCGAGGACAACCTTAACTGGTGTGGAAATTGGGGTAGATGTTACTGCAACAGAAAAGGTTTGGAGGATGTTCCAAGCTATTGGTGACATTGCCTTTGCTTATGCTTTTTCTAATGTGCTAATTGAAATCCAGGCAAGTAACATATTCATATATTATTCATCATTTACTCATAAAACACGTATACAGACACCAGAAACGACAATTGACACATCAATACTAGTAACAATTTAAAAAAATTAACGAAATGAATGCAGTCACATATGACATGTATCATGTTTGTGTCAGACAGTGACACATATAAGACATCAGACACAAACACGCTTTTGTCCCATGTAGCAAAAAATTAAGGTTCAAGTAAATTTATTAACATGGTTCTATGTATTATTGCAGGATACCTTGAAATCAAGCCCTCCAGAAAACAGAGTGATGAAGAGAGCAAGTTTAATCGGAATTCTAACAACAACATTATTCTATGTCCTCTGCGGAACCTTAGGTTACGCTGCATTTGGAAACGATGCACCAGGAAACTTTCTCACAGGTTTCGGCTTCTACGAGCCCTTTTGGCTAATAGACATTGCCAATGTTTGCATAGCAATTCACTTAATAGGAGCATACCAAGTCTTTGTCCAACCGATATTCGGCTTTGTCGAAGGCCAAAGCAAAGAAAAATGGCCCGAAAGCAAATTTGTGAATGGAGAACATGCCATGAACATTCCATTCTACGGAAGCTTCAATGTGAATTTCTTCAGAGTATTATGGAGGACTGCATACGTGATCATCACCGCAATCGTAGCAATGTTATTCCCGTTCTTCAACGATTTTTTGGGACTAATTGGTTCACTATCCTTTTATCCATTAACTGTTTACTTCCCAATAGAAATGTACATCAAGAAAACCAAGATGCAAAGGTTTTCATTCACATGGACATGGCTCAAGATATTGAGTTGGGCTTGTTTGATCATTTCTATTATCTCAGCTGCTGGATCCATTCAAGGACTTGCTCAATCTCTCAAGACATATAAGCCTTTTAGAGGAGAACAATGATAGGTTTTTAGTTTCTAGTTTAATGATGTTTTTTTTTCTTTGTCAATGTTTTTTCTTGTCTTGAATAAGTTACTAGAAGTTTGATCCAATGATATTGTACTAGTATCAAGTGTTTATTGATAGTGAACAAATGCAACACCTAGGAAGAGTACAATGCAAGTCTAGTGAATAATAGTGTCTCAAAGATGGTTGTAAATTGGGTTATATAAATTAAGTTATGTGCATGATTGGAAATGCAAAACAACTTGTTATTTAACCAAATCTTTTGTTTCAATAGCACAATAGAAACTTCTGAATCTTGTCATGAAATGAAAAGATATGTATAACAAGTGATGCATTTGGATAAATTTAATGAAAACAAGTTTATGATATAGTTGAGTTAATCAATGAGAACAATTTCTTCTGGTTTATTTTTGGGGCTATCTTATCTAGAGAAAAACAATAACATTGGTTAATATATTCTAAATTTGTAATACATGAAAAAATGACTCAAAGACACTACCCGAAATATTTCTTGGATTCATGGGCTCAAGATCAAACTTCATAATATTGATAGAGTCTATAAAACGCATAAATAGTAAAAATTCAACTATTGGTGATAGAAGACAACAAATCTTAGATCTACAATCTTAATTTCTACACGATTCAAATTCAAGTAAAAAAAAGGAACTAGGGTTGCTAGACTTATCATAAAACATACACGACTCTTTATAACTCACCTTAAAAAAGAATTCTTAAGGTTTGTTAGAAGAATCAATAAGGATTAAGAAATTTCTATATAACTAACCACTCTAAGGGTCTGTTTGGTTCAAATAAGGGGGAGGGGAGGGGAGGGATTTTAATGGAGGGAAGGGGAGGGAAGGGAAGGGGAGGGATTTTTATTAATTATATGTATGTTTGGTTCAAACGAGGGGAGGGGAGGGGAGGGGAGGGATTTTGCTTAAAAATATGTTTGGTTCACGAGGGGAGGTGAGGGGTTTTATTAATAGTTTACGTTTTTATCCTTATGATTTTATATAACTCATATGATATTCAAAGGTGAAAATTTCATAAATAATTTTTCGGAAATAATATTTGTAATATTGAGTGATTAAAAATTTATAACTTACGACATAACATTAAAAAAATTGAATACACTTGATTCGTATTATAACTTTCGACACAAAATTATCTATATGTTGATAACAACTTTTGAATACATAAAATAACTTATCGTTATATATATATATATATATATATATATATATATATATATATATATATATATATAAACAAAATAAATGAATGGTTTAAAATTTTATATAATATACATATATGTATATAATAAAATATATAACAAAATTAGAAAAAAATTAATATAAATAAATATAAAAATTAAAAATTGTAGTGATTATAATTTTTATTATATAAAAATAATAATTTAAAGGTAAAAAATAATTATAATAAATTGATATAAGCAATAGAGAAAAAAAGAAAGAAGAAGAAGCACACGAAAGAAAATAATAATTTTGAAATAATAAAATAAAATTGAGGGTATTTTAGTAAATATATTAATTTATTAGTTATCAACCGTCACATTCCCTCCCCTCCCCTCCGAATCCCCCCGATTCGGGGGGACGCAAAAAGTGTGATTTAGAGGGATTTTGCTCCCCTCCCCTCCGAAAAATTGAACCAAACACATTTTATTATAAACATTCCCTCCCCTCCCCTCCCCTCCCCTCCATTTACCTCGAACCAAACACACCCTAAAATAAAGACGAGGAGTACGGAGGTGAGGTGAGAGGATATATTTTTTTCAATAACAATAAAAATTAATAATTAAATTAAACAATAGATTATTTTAAGAATAATTATAATGACAATTTTTATTTAAATTATATTTTAAAAAAATAAATATTAATTCTAATAAACACGATAATTTAAGATTAAAAAGTGTAAATTAGTAATAAAATTAATAAAAATAAATTAAATTTAGTTGGCGGGTGCGGGGCGGAGGTGTGTGTGGGGCAGGTACTAGCATCCTCTGCCCCTGTATTTAAAAATTGGATTTTCCCCGCATCCGCACTCGCCCCCGTTTAAATCGAGTTGTCCCCGTTAATTTTGGGGTGGGGGCGGGCGGGGTCTGGTGAGGACGGGTTTATTTGTCATACCTAATCGGATGGAGTTAGGAGAGAGACGTTCATATTTGTGGTTAGTTCTTTTAGTTTTTTTTGTCTTTGCTTAAGATATTGAGTTGGGCTTGTATGGTCATTTCTATTTCTATTAGGAAATTTCTTAACACACCTTATGCTTTTCTATAGCAACGTCCAAAAATACATAAATGCCCCTGGTTACCAGAAATGTATTTCCAACAGCACCCTTAACCAGACCTTTGATGGGTAAGACCCTATAAAAGACCAGGGAACTAACCGGAAATGAATTTACGGGAGGGATCCGTAGTTGTATTTTAGGAAGCACCCCAACTACATACCATAGTTTAGTCTTAGAAACCTCATCCGTAGTTGTATTTTAGGAAGCACCCCGACCTATTTAGTCTTTGTTCTAACATATAAGCATATCACCAAGGTCCGGAATATTCTAAAAATTATTTCAAACTTTTTCCAATACCAAGGATTCGAATTAAGGATGCCTTATTTATTGTACTAATTGGTGTACCACTGGACCATGTTCATTCTAGTTAATCTTTTCCTTCCGCAACTACTTATTTAACTACTGCATCCATTTTATTATTATTACTATTATTATTATTATTATTACTACTATTATTAATATTACTATTATTGTTATCATTATTATTATTATTAATATTATTATAATAAGGAAGGACCATACATATTAAGTTGCAAAGTCAAGGTTTTTTTAGAGTGATTGAAATTAAATGGTTGCAGTAGTTAAATAAGTAGTTGCATAAGCAAAAGAAATCAACCAAAATAAGCATGGTCCAGTGGTACACTAAAGTGTTTAATAATCAAGTTGTCACCAGTTCTAATACTTGGTGTGGATAAAATTTTAGAATAATTTTTTGAATTTTCTAGACCTTAGTGACAACATATGCCACGTAACCTGTTTGCAAAACATGAGAGGTTATAGGAGAGAGTGGCACGACCCGCAACATGATCAATCATGCAAGTCCATACCAATAATATATAGACAATTTCTTTATATACCTCCCTACCTTCTTAGCAACCCGCGGAAAAATTCCCTAAATGCCAGTCATAAAGTCGGCCGTAGATGTCCCTATGCGAAGTCAACTCCGAAATAAGTGTCAGTCGAATAAGAGTGTGATTTTCTTCTTCTTTTCCGAGCAAACCGGCAACGGCCTTATAACCACAATTACCTTAGATACCCACATCAACTATATTATCAATATATTTGTGCATAAATAGCGGCATCTCCTCAATGTAGATCATCAGAGGTTTTTTAATCGGAGGTGTGCGAGACGACTTTAAAATACGGGCTCCTTTGTTAGCACTACACTTGGAATTTGGTGTGGGTGAATCCGGGATCAATGCATCAACATGTTCACAATAAGAAGGATCTCGTTTAGTTGATGTGTCATCTTGGGTACTTTTCGGCTTTTTAGGCGCACCTTTGGTTTTAACCGGTTGAGATGGAGGTTTCAAATCGGTGGTCTCCGGAAACGCAACTTTTCACAATTGTTCTTTTATGTGCAATTTCACGGTGTCATCCCCTTTGGAAAAACGTATCCATTATCTCTTCCAACTCGTCGGATATGGTAATTTTGGATTCACCCTCTTTCGTCGGTTCGAAATCATCAAAACGTAGCTTTTTCCAATGATCAATTACTTCATCCATGCGTATCGGGGAATTCAACTTCATCTTTTTAGAAAGTATACAAGCACATGGAAGCCCGTAGGTTTTTCTAATCGTACATCCACGTTTTGAACTATCCGGATCAGTCGTGGAATAAGAGATGAAATGAAGATTCTTTACCTCAAATTGTAACTTTGTATGCTCTCTTTGGTATGATGAACCACTTGAAACTTGATTTGGAGACAAAAAAATGGATTGAAAATGAATGAAATAGTGACGGAGGGAAAAGGTATATGAAGGAATTTTCGGAGATGCATCTCCGAAAAAACACCTGACTTTTTAAATCCAACGTTTAAATTGGAAAATAAGTGCTTTCGGAGATGCATATCCGAAAACACCCAAAAATGAGTATTTTCGAATATGCATCTCCGAAATAATAGAAAATATAAAAATAGATGATTTCGAAAATGCATCTCCGAAATTAATGGATATTATAGAGTTTTCAGCCGGGATTCTCATCCCAAGGAGGGTCTATAAAGAAATTGTTTAATATATATATTACATTTTATATTTGAAGGGTGTAACCATAAAAATAGAGGATTGTTACTAGCAAATATCCAAATCCAAAAGCCCAAACTATTTGAGCCTTACCACTTGATATATCATATTTTATATTTGAAAAAATGAAAATAAAAAAAAATAAAAAAGTAATAAAATTTTGCAACCATTGCGAAGGAGATGAAGAACTGGTGGTGGTAATGACAACAGCACAATATCCTTAACTTTTTTATGTCACAAACACTAATTCCTTTCCCAACACTTTCATGGAACATATGATAGAATCAAATCATGGGTCTCTCTTTTGGCTTTAGATTAAACCCTAAACTCACTCCTCCTATTCACTCTCCTCATTTCTTCACCAATGCATCTTTCTTCCTCTCTTCTTCATCTTCTCCTGGTTAGTTCTTTTCTTTTCCTTCCTTTTTCTATTATACTAATTTTAGTTTTTTATTAATTATAATGAAAATTTTCTACACTGTGAATCCATCTAGTTGACTGGATCATGAACAATATTTCAGTTTAATTGTGTCTTGAATTATGTTTACAATTTTCAATTATGTATGTTTCTTAGTAGTGTGTTGTGTCTGTGTCTTTGTTAGTATCTGAAACTGACACCGACACTTGTGATTATGTTTTATTTATTTTTTTTTAAAAATTATTACCAGTGTTAGTGTCCGAGTCTGTTTCTAGTGTCTGTGTTAGTGTGTTTCATAGATTGTGTTTGTATTTGTTTTGGAATGTGATTTCCAAGTTAGAAGGATTGTGCAAGTGTTGCTATATATGTGTTTTTTGAATTTTGGGTTGAAATGTGATGTAGTTGGAGGTAGAGAAACTTTATTTAACCCTGTGAGGTTATCTTTGCTTTCGACGATTTATGAGGAAGGGGAAACTTTGCACAAGGATTTCGGAAAGACATTTGCGTTTTCTTCATCAGCATTGGAAGCTCCGGAGAAAGATTTATTGCTAGGAGGAGATGTGACATCTAAGGTGGTTAGCATAATCTTCCGCGTATAGCTATAGTTTTAAATTGCAGTCTCGTTGCGATCTTTGATATTGCAGAGAATCACTGGTAAAAAGGTTTTTGTTTTTCAGGTAAATAAAGGAAAGAGGTCGCTTAGTGGCGTGCGTGAAATGGTTGATAACACAAAACTGCCTCATGGGGAGTCGCATTTCGGTATGTTAATGGAGAATCTTGATGTTTTAGAAGAAACTTTTGCTGATTCCGAAGCGTTGAGGTTGAAGAAGAATATTATATTGCAAATAGAAAAGCTCGGAGCTCTTGAGTTGTTCAATGTTTGTCTTACAACATCTTTCGGAACCTCACGTGTATCGAGTTGCATTGACGGAGTTCTTGAACAAGTTGAAGAGAATAAAAGAAACCGTAAAGTAGATGTTTATACAGGTAAAGTTATTGTTCATTCTAGCAAGAGGAAGGAAAGTAGAACAAGAAGAAAGGGATTATCTGTTTCCATTGCTTCTTCGTCTAAGTCGTTGCGGTTAGAAGATAATACTCAAGAAGATACGTTACGTTCTTCACCGGAGGCTTCTTTTGTAAGAAAAACATCAAATACTAAAAATAGAAGAGCGGCGATTGCTCAAAGGGAAATGGAAATGTCAGAAGGTGTAAAGGTTAGTTTATTGTAAATAAAATATTTAGCGATTTAGTACTGTGGTTGGTTGTATGTTATATTACGTAAACAATAAAATTCCGTACTATTTTAGGTTTTAGCAAAGTTAGAGAAAATGAGAACAGCATTAGAAGAGGATACAAAGGAAGTGGTAAGCTTGAGAAGCTGGGCGGAAGCGTCTGGAGTTGAGGAGAGGGTGCTACAACGACAACTGTATCATGGCTATTATTGTAAAGACGAGTTGATACGGAGTACTCGTTCGTTAGTTCTATACGTTGCCAAAAAATACAGAGGTATGGGAATAGCTTTAGAAGATTTACTTCAGGTAGGGTATATAGGTGTTCTCCAAGGAGCCGAGCGATTTGACAGTACAAAAGGGTACCGATTCTCAACCTATGTGCAATACTGGATAAGGAGAGCAATGTCAAGAATGGTCACAAAATATGCTCGAGGAATCACCGTTCCTGTATGAACTCATCTTTTGCTTAGGAGTTTGTTTTTTGTTTCATAGTACAAATATAATCCTAGAAAAACCATGAATTGATCCTTGGCTTCTTTTTCTGTTCCCTATTCTTTGTAGTGGTCAATGAACAAGGCGATAAGTCAGATCCAGAAAGCTCGAAAAGTCATGAAAAGTACATCCATGAAAAATGCAGACGATCACGAAATTTCAAAGATGACAGGTCTTTCACTGGATAAAATCCGATCAGCTAACCATTGTCTGAGAGTAGTTTCTTCAATGAATCTGCATCGCAATATAGATTATTTTGTAAGACTAATCCTTTTCCCATCCATGCCTCTTTCACTACTTTTTTTTTTCTTCTGCTGTGTTGTCATCTCGAGATTAACGATTTGTATAGAAGCATGATCCTGAATAAAACATTATCTCGAAAGTTGATCCATGTAACTGACCCCACTTAATGGTATAAGATTTTGTTGTTGCTATTGTTGTTGTCGTTGTTATCTGATGACTGGTAATTTTGTAGGCTCAAATGGCCGATAAGTCGATAGAGAGTCCTGAAGTGACCGTCATGAAGCAACACATTAGAAAAGACATATATGAAATCCTTCAAAGCTTGGATTCAAGGGAAAGACAAATAATAATCCTACGATTCGGCCTTAACGATCACCAACCCAAGTCGCTTGAGTATATAGGAAAGATTTTCAAAGTTACCAAAGAATGGATAAGGAAATTAGAGAAACAAGCTCTCACAAAACTAAGGAATGAAACAAACATATCAAAGTTGAATTACTATTTGGATCTGCAGTAGTTTATCATTCAGTAGCATATATTTTCATCAGTATATGAGAGATATGTGGGATGTGTACAAACTCTTAGTCCAAAGTTTATTGGATGCATTGTGTATTAAAGAAAGTTCTTTTGCAGTTTTCTAGTTTTTGCATTTCACCATAATATAATTTGGCTACATGGAAGAGAACTGGAACTGTACAATGATGATGATCTTGCTGAATTTTATGTGGTTATTGTGAAAATTTATGATAATATATCTATTTATTTATTTGTGGCCTCAGTTGAAACATAAAATTGATCCTTTTTTTTTCTTCCAGATTTTTTAAAACATTTGTAATTTTTGGTTGTTGTTGTAATTCTGAGTTTTATTTTTGCTTATACTTGATGTTTCTTATATTTGACACAAATTTGATATAAATATGTTAGATATTTACCTGTTGTCGAATTTTCTAAGTGAGTGACTTGGTTAGTCTCTGCAATAACAAATTTTTTATATGGAGACAATCATATTTGGTTAACATAGTCAATGAAATAAGAGATATCATAACATACTAGCTAAAAAAGTTACAAGTGATGTTCATAATCAACCATCCAATTTTAGTAAATGATCTTATTCCAGAGTTTCATCTCATGCTCACGTCTGCTCTCCTTGACAAGTACATTGCATTTAGACCCAACATTTTTCCAACATGATAAGTATATAAAATGTGGACTGATGTAAGGAAAAAAAAACATCAATGACCTTCATCAAGGCAAGATCTTAATCACTCACCATAATCTTGAGAAATAATTTTCTCGAATGTGAACAAATCCTTTAAATTCTCTAGTGTCTGTGTGAAATTTTTTTTCCTTTTCATATTTCATGCATGCCAACCCAATTGAGAAATTCAACTTAATTGACGTAGCACCAACAATCTCAAGTAATGGTAAATTGTACCTGTTGGTCTTATATGTGGAGTCAAAGATCAAAACTAGATGAAACATATTAAGAAGCTTAACTTAATTGAAATGTGTCCATAATATATCATCAACGACATATGAGTCCTCCCTATTTCTTTTCTAACACAAGTACCTCTCATCAGATGTTGCATTTATGTGAATGCACCTCTCATCAGATGTTGCATTTATGTGAATGTACCTCACATAGCATTTTGGTATGTGACTTTTGCTTTGTACACTTATTTGGTAGTTATTAGAAAAAACCAAAATCCCACATTATTTAATAGAGTGACATCCCTCACTTTACAAGTTAGTTTTGTAAGGATGAGTTAGGTCAAACTCTAATTATAACACGGTATCATGAGCCTATCGATTCAGTCCACTCACCATTTATACATGCGCGCCAAGCCAAAAAAATTTGTTGGATGCATTTGGGTGTATTGGAAAACCCAATCCCGTGTATCGATAATTCGGGCCGCCCAACGTTTATATCCATGCACCAAGTCCAACATTGTTGAGCATTAGAGGGTGTATTGGGAAAAACTTAAGTTTCACATTGGTTAAAGATAGAGCCCACAAATTATTTATATAGAGTGACACCTCTCACCTTACAAGCCAATTTTATAAGGATGAGTTAGGCCTAACTCTAATTCTATCAGTAGTTGTCAGTTTTTTTTGATTTTTGATATTTCAATGCACTTATTATAAACATCGGCTCAGCACCACATAGTACTTTGTCATATCATTAACTGGTTTTTAAGCAACCAAGTATATCACAATTCTCTAAATCCTCTGTTAGCTCATGATTGTGAACGCCCCATCTGATGAGAACGTGGATGACCAAGACTTAAATGAAGTAATTCAAAGTTTACGAGGTCTTATGACAATCATACATGCTAGGAGAGGAGAGTCAATGGTGGCTTAATGCAATTCTTTCTAAATTTTCCTTTGTTTCAAATTTCGACCAACTCAATTAATGTAAAATATTTCGTGTCCTTACTCCATATTATCACATTAAAATCACAAATTTCATAAATTTATAATAGTAAAAAAATGACCGAATATCAAATTGGTTAACCATTAACATCTAACCATTATTTTCAATCACAACCATTTCGACACAAAACTCAATTGAAAATGACACTCGACCCTTTTGCTAAAAGTAACTGTGGACTTTTCTTTGTTCTTGTAAGTACCTTTCATCTCAATTCTCAAAACTAAGAATAGTATATCGCGCATGGCGAATGATAACTACAATAATATCATAATAAGGTCAATCTTTTATGTCTATGATAAAATAAGAATAAACAAAGATAAAATATTAATAAAATATATTTCTAGATATACAATCTTTCGATGATATAGCTATTCCATCTTCATCTTCATTCATTTTAGACTGCTGAAATAAAAAGACAAATTATTTTTTCATAAAGACATAATTTTTTTAAGGTGGTCATTCTGATACCCTTGAATTTAGTTGGGTATCGGTACTCTCATCCAATCAAATCTTATTAATCAATGACACATCATTTTTTATAATTATTTTATTTTAAAATAAATTTTAATTTTAAACCCGGTACTCAAATACTTATCATGGATATCTAAGAATTTATTTATTTTTAATAAAGTATTTTTTTTTACTTTGTGAAATATATATAATGTGAGGGTTATAATTAACATTTTAAAATATATGAGGTGGAGAGTACAAGCTTGGAGGTGTTGAAAACAGTCATAGTCATAGCCCAACCCAATGAATCAATTTATTTCCATAAAAGTTGCTGCCAAACACATGTGTATCATATGAACAGAGAACAAAACATCAATTTTGTTTCGTCAATCGTTGGTGTTTTGACGGCTAATACTTACAATTGTATTAAAAAATAAGGCTCCATCGATTCAAAGACAAAAAGAAAAATGGGTATTCCTTCAGAACTTAGGGACGCTTGGGTCTCCAAAAGAAATTCTTTCCTTATTCCTTCTCCAGATGAAGAGAGGAAGATCTTAAGGACTAAGAAATGTACCAATGGTAATTTCATTTTCATTCTTTCTTACATAGTTCGCAACTTTTCTTTTTATGTTTAATTGAAATCTAATTATGTGGTTTATGTTAGTTGGTTGCTGATTATTGTTAGATGATTTTGGCTGATTATGAAACAATTGCTCCATTTTTGCACAAGGCCGTCTCAAGTTTTTGGAGGCCCGGTGTAGATTAGCCGCAATTTAACCATAAAAAACTATTAGAAGCCATATGTACTCACGATTTAACCTACCTGATATTTTATGAGGCCTTATTTAGCTATATTTTAACTCTGTAAAACTTGAGGCCCTGTGCGGTAGCCCGCTTTGCACGCCCTCAAAGACGGCCCTGTTTTTGCATGATGTTGGTTGGTATTAGGATTTGGGTGATTATGAAATATTGCTCCCAATGATTTTTTATTTTTTTTTGTATTTGTTTGAGATATGTATTCAATGAAGCACAAACACCGACACTGAGACATCAAGACTAATAATTTGATAAAATGAATAAATTAAAATCACAAGTATAACTTGAGAGTTAAACGCACCTCGTATAACTTGACGTGAGATGCGGGAAACCGTCTCATCAAATCCAACTATTGGTGATGCTTGGGCGTTTGGAATCAGGTGTTCGACCTTTTGGCGCAGGTTATCTTTGTCTTTCGATGTTCTCGAAGGTTCTTTTCGGGTTGGGCCTTTTTGTAATTGGGTTTATGACTGGCCCAGAACATGTTGGAAACTTATTCTTGAATGATTACATAGAACTTTTACTTGGTTAGCCAAATCAATGTTAAACCTAATTGGAGTAGCTTGGGGTAATGCATGTTTATTTAACATGATTAACACTTCAGGTTGAATGCATGTTGCGGTTATGTTCAATTGCTTACATTTTCTCAAATTATTACTTGGGTCATGTTTGTGTTGGTGCTATCATAGCTGGCGATATATCAAATATATGTCTTTATTTCTGTCTCCTCATATGTAAGGCCCAATTATGATATCCTGTCAAAGGTTGTCACTTGCCAGACATAATGAGAAATACGAATTACATATCCTTACTCTTTAGCCTTTTCTTAATATGCAGAAGGTGTGCGTGCTGGATTCAAGGCGGCTGTCGTTGCAGCCATTGCCAGTTCTGTGCCTACAGTAAGTACATTTTCTGTCAGGGAACCTACTAATAAAGATACTATGCTGTGTGCTTTATGTAGTTTCTTTCTTGAATGAAGCTTTCACTTATAATAGAATCTCATGTATTTCTTCTGCTTGTTGGTGTTCATGTCTGCATGAATTGGTGAAAGAAAATCTTCCATGCTCTTTAAGACATCGGTTTTTCATATAGGAGGCAATTTTACCCTGCCAGCACGCATTAAGTACATAACTGAAATTGACCAATCATATGAATTCATTACTTCTCCTGTGGTTGGTGTTTGCGACTAACATCATTTTCCTTGATAGAGTTGTATTGTGGCCATTAGGCATTTGGAGGTGCAGACTCTTGATTTTTGAAGCTCTATAGTGTTGTAATCAAGCTTATTTTCCCTGTTCTTTTGTAATAAGAGACTGACTTTCTATAACTATCACTCTAGTGCGGTACTCAAAGTTGTACAGGATAGAATGTTGGACGGTTAAGAATCAACACTAGAATAAAGTAAATGTAGCAGAGATAAGGATGTTGTGTTGGATGTGTGGTAAGACTAGCGGGATAAGATTAGAAATGACACTATTAGAGAGAGTGTTGGGATAGCACCTACAGTAGAAAAGATGGTTGAAAATAGGCTTATGTGGTTTGGACATGTTGAGTGAAGGCCTGGAGATTCTATTTTATGGACAGTAGATCAGATGGAGATGAGTCAAACAACTAGAGGTAGAGTAAGACTTAGAAAAACCATAAGAGAAAATATTAAGAAAGATCTCAAGAGAAACAAATTGGATAGAAACATGGTATTGGATAGAGCATTATGGCAGTATTTGATCTATGTAGCTAACCTCGGTTAGTAGGATAAGGCTTTGTTGTTGTTGGATTTATCTTCCACGTGGCTTGTTCGACTTAAAGACCAATTCACCTTTTGAAACCTCATTTCGGGCTACCAACTTCTGAAACGTAACTATCAGTGTCATTAAAAACATGTTATATGGCATTGGCAAGTGTAACCCTCAGATGTTTTTGAATGATTGTAAATTATGTTGAAATATAACATTTGTCATTCTATGTCTCTCGATTCATGAATATAAATTCCATTCGATGATAAACTTTTCAAACTTGCAGTTGGCTGCTGTTCGCATGATTCCATGGGCAAAAGCAAACCTCAATTACACCGCGCAGGCACTTATCATATCTGCGGGTACTTTCTCAACTCAAAATAACCAAACAATTGATTTAAGAGAGATATGCTATTATCTTTTGAATGCATATAAACACTTTTTTGTTGGTTTGTGAACAGCATCCATTGCAGGATACTTCATCACCGCCGATAAAACTATCCTGGAATGTGCAAGAAGAAATGCACAGCTTGAATATTCTCTTAGCCACAATCGCGGCACTGATTCATCTTAGACACTTCTTTACTCATCGCCGGTCTTGGCGAATGATTGTGCTATTCCAACCTGTAGGCCTTGTTGCAAAGCTTTCCTTTCCGGGTCTCGGATGGATTTGAAGGTGTGCTCTTCAATAAACTTTTTTTTTCTCTTGTTGTGTAACAGTTATATTTAGAATTGCCTTTACAGTAATCAGTAGGTAATTTCATAAGGAGAGTTTTGGGGAATTGATCTAGCTTGTTTTATTTACAGTTGAAGTTTTGTATAAATATTACAATTTAATAAATTCTTATATTAAAGAATATGTTTCTGTGAGCTAGTATGTACTAAAAAGTATATTCATCTATGTGATAAGAGTTTGTTTAACCAAGCTGTGTTCTTTCTTTCCTTTGGTAAATTATTTCATTTTGAGTTAACCTTGAAGCACTTCAATAATGTATTGAATGACGTTAACATTTAATTAAAAAATTATATTAGATAATGTATATGATTTTTTTAGTGATAAATAATAATAATAATAATTAATATATATATAGATATATATATATATATATATATATATATATATATATATATATCATTTTGTTTTGTAATTTTATACGGTGTAGAATACCAGGTGTATAAAAAGAGTGTCAAAATAGCACACCTCTTAATATAAAGGTCCAAACTATTAACAAAAATCTATCCCGCTGGGAAAAGGTTAAACTTTAAGTTACCAGATTCACCCACCATCAACGATCAGATTTTATCAAAAAGCCTAAAAAATCAAAAGTTAAAATCTACAAGGTCCAAACTATTAACAAAAATCTATCCCGCTGGGAAAAGGTTAAACTTTAAGTTACCAGATTCACCCACCATCAACGATCAGATTTTATCAAAAAGCCTAAAAAATCAAAAGTTAAAATCTACAAGGTCCAAACTATTAACAAAAATCTATCCCGCTGGGAAAAGGTTAAACTTTAAGTTACCAGATTCACCCACCATCAACGATCAGATTTTATCAAAAAGCCTAAAAAATCAAAAGTTAAAATCTACAAGGTCCAAACTATTAACAAAAATCTATCCCGCTGGGAAAAGGTTAAACTTTAAGTTACCAGATTCACCCACCATCAACGATCAGATTTTATCAAAAAGCCTAAAAAATCAAAAGTTAAAATCTACTTCTGAACTAAGGCAGACAATAGGTGCATATAGAGGATAAAGTTTTAAAACTATTAAGTGGTACAAGAGTTGATGTACCTAAATATTATTTATAAACCCAACAAAAAAAAATTATCCTCATCTTTTTTATTCCCTTAAAGAGGACATAATTAAAGACTTTTTAGATGGCATAACTCCTCTATATTTAATCATGTTCTCTAAAGAAAGAAAAACTTATAAAACACCTTTGGATCATTAGGAATAGCTATATGTCACCCTAACCATATAAAGATTATATACCACACAAACAAGACAAGCTAACAATTAACAGAGATGAGAGGCCGTCTCAATCAAGTACCCATAAAAGGGACAAGAGAACATACTGGGGTTAGAAATTATCTCTCTCTTAGACAAGTTTTCTCTTGACGGGAATCTATCTTGCAAAATTTTTTAAGAGAAGATCAAGATCTTAGAAGGAGCCCAACTAATCTAGATAAGAGGGAGGATCCGACTCTCTGACTTTTAAATTCATTTGTCTCTATCCAGGAAAAGTGTGACATCTTGAAGCAGAGATGTGAGCTCTTAAAAAATAGGTAGTTCTTTAAAAAAGAAGGATCTTTGCCACCTGGTGAGCAGTTGCATGCTGGGGCACTCTGCTGAGCCTCAATCGATCTTGGTTATTAGCCATGTTATTTATAATTAAACCAAACAAGTAAGACAGAGCAGAAAAAGTCAAACTCAAACCGAGTGACATTCAAAATCAAATCAAACAACGCAGACAAACAAAATACAGAAATTGATCTTCCATATTCTTTGAAAATCAAATTCTAAAACAATATGAAAGTGCATTTTCATAGTTATCTACAACTCATAAAAATGAAAAATGGCAAAAATGCGGGGAAACTAAAAATGGATAAAACTCATTGCTCAGTTATACTACCTAACAATAACTATAACGACCTATATATTGATGTATATTACACAATCTACTGTTCATATTTCTTAATGCATGTATAGAAAATCAAATATGAAGAAAAAAATTGAATTAAAAAACTTACCAAATGTATAGTTGATGTTGAGCATTTTGATCGATTGAATGTTGAGAGTAGAAATTGACAAACTACTTGAATTGGAAACAAAAATTGGAAGTAAGGAATGAAAGTGAGAAGAGTTTTAGAGTGTTTTTGTCGGAAATGAGGAACAGAGTTTGTCGCATATTTAATTAATACCCCGTCCAGAGGTGCACTTTCGTATGTTATACGAAGATACATTTTTGTATTAATTTTTGGCAAAAGTGAGGGTCTTACTCACTTACAAATGAATTGAGTGTGAACTGGAGTGCGTCCAAAAGTACATTTTCGAATTTCAGTGACAGTTTTGGTATTTTCACGTGAGCACCCCTAATGGAAAATCATTTTTGAAAAATTATACCTTGTTAGCTCAACAAAAACTCGATTGTATGCACTTTCTATAAGATGGCCCACTTCATGGAAACACATCTACTTTTCACTTGGTACTAGTATTTTACCAAGAATCGGAGCTTCTAGAATATCATTGTATCGTTTTTTATTCCCATATAATTTCATGTAATCCTTATAAGAAGTTAACTCTTTAATAAGATTATGATGGACAAGTGAATGACTATCCCCCTATCTATTAAGGTTGAAACAATGCGAAATTTGCAGTTACCATCATCACAAGCATCTAAATCTTTTCAATATACTTGTGCATAAAAACGTGCATCTTCTCAATGTATTTTATTTTTGGCGTAAGTGGGGACGGAGACAGTTTATTGATGCGAGCATCCTTACTAGAATATTTTTTGAAATGTGAAAGAGGAGAATATGAATAAAGTGGGTCAACATGCTCAAATAATGGTGGTGACCATTTCATAAAATAATAACTAGGAGTTAGCTTAAACTTCGTTGGAGCACCTTTAGTGTTTTTACTTATTCCACTAACGGTTTCATATTAGTGGTTTCTGAATATGACATCTTACTCATCTTCTTTTTGTAGTGCAACTTCATGTTATAATCAACTTTCATAAATCTTTTCTGAATAACCTTTCATTTCCCCATAATAGAAATGTTTGGTTTACCATCCTCGATCTCACCATCATCATCAAACTAGAGTTTTTTCTGGTGTGTGTTTGTTTACCTTAGCCATATGTATAGGTCTATCGAGCTTCATTTTTTTGGTTATTACATAATCACATGGATGACTGTATGATTTTTTAAGTGTACTACCACACTTAGAGCTATCTGAAATAATTTTCTCTACTCACATAACTCCATGATAAATAAAATTCAATCCGGAACAAGATATACTACCAAACAAACTGTGAATACAATTTTTTCCCTCAAATTACGCTCTAACTGTGAATACTTTGACCAAAGGATGTTTGTATCTTATTGTGCTGTAGTACAATTATATTGTGCATTACTTTCCAACTCTTTCATAATTCACTCTTAATATCTTCCAACCATTTCTTCAATCTAAAATGAGCTTATTCAACTTTGTGTGGTGGTTGTGATGGTGTTGACAAGATGTCTAACCAGATCATTTTCTCTTGCATGGCAGAATTAACATAATACTCCTTAGTAGAAGAATTGATTACACTATTTGAAGAGTTGATTACACTATTTCACGCTTCCATTATGGATTGTAATATTTGTATAGGTTTGACCGTTTTTTGGTCCTCACCCTTGATTTGTTTGTTTACCAAGATTCTCTTGGTTTTATATCTCATATATTTTGTTATGTGATAACGACACAATAAATCATATGATATAGAAAATATTTTTGCAATAGAACTCATAAGTGAAGTATTGTAATTAGTGACAATCGTCAGTAGCATATTTTCATTGTGACACGTTTATAGAGCCTACCTAACATTATCCTCATTTTTCACATTTCAAAAAAGCAAAGCTAGTTGCATATGTTATATTTGTAGAAGTATCATCAACAATTTTAAGCAGGCGTATTTTGTATTTGTTTGTCATATATGTTGAATCAATTATCAATACATTGAGAAATATGTTAAACAACTTCATGGATTCAAGATGCATTAAAAAAAAAAACCTCAAACAGATTTTTCATCTTCACGCACTTTATACTTAAAAACATAATGATGTTCATCCAACAATTTCAATAAATGCCGCACTTCAGATCTTGGGCTCCTTATTGCCTTGTTATTTATGTGTCAAACATTATAAACTTGTTTGCCTTGTTATTTATGTGTCAAACATTATAAATTTGTTTAATGCTTGAGACATTATCCTGTCTTTTTCGTTTCAAATTCGTAAATATGTTTTCGAATTGAATCATGTTCATTGTCATCTCAACAACAATTTCCTTTTCATCACAATCTAAACTAAAGACAATAGGATGATTGACGAACTTGCATTCTAATATATGGTTACCAAACAACATAATAGATTTTCAAATATTTGTTTGTTGTGTGGTACCCGCACAATTTAAAAGAACATATACACTTCTTTGTTTTATTGTTCTATGTATCTTCTTTACAATAATTATCAAATTTATGATGTTGAAATACAATTTGATTGTTATCACACAAAATAATTAAATAAGAAAATAATTTTTGAGAGAATTTAAGAAAATATGATATTGAATCTTGAACGAGAGGTTTAAGAATTTAATCATCTATAAAAATTTATAAGATTACATTCGAACAGTTACTTTTTGTTTTCCGGACTTATAAGTTTCGTGAGTAACCTCCTTTTCTAAAGGTTTGATTATATGTATTTCAGTTTTTTTCCGAACAATTTTGGGATTGCTTGCAGTTTGAATTCAATATTGAACCGATATCAAACAGTTGCTCAATCACCCTTTTTCATGTTCTCTTGGCAACACCTTTTGAGTTACCACAATCTCATGTGCACTTACAAATCCATCATTCAAACTATAATTTTATGCAATTGTTATGTTATCGTCACCTTATGATAGTAAAGTTGAATTTGTATTGTTTTCGATGTATTCTACCAAATTGAAAGAATAATTGGTTACAGATTTTTATGACTAAAATAAATGAGATGATAGTATATTTCCTTCATCTTTAACTTTTTGTGAAGGAATATAAATGGGAACAAAAAATAATATGGGTATAAACTCACACCCCTATAGAAAGTGATTGCAATCATTGTAGTAGCCTTCAGCTGCTTAGAATGCATATCGGTAGATGGCGTCGGCTACACCATCTTCATCGTTGCTTAAACCAATTACGTCAGCCACAGCTTTAGACTTCTCTGATCCATTACTGAGTGCAATACCTAAAGAAGCCAGCTCAAGCATCTCCACATCATTTTCCCCATCACCAATAGCCATTATCTGCACATCATAAATTTGGAATGAAGAAATGTGAGGATGGAAGTTAACTCAAATATGGTACAACTCTATAGGTAAGATAACAATCTTACTTTCAGAGTTTGGGGCAAAAAAACAATGAAATAAATGTTAGAGTTGAATAGATGTTCATTGTACCTCGGTAGCAGTAACTCCCAAGTGATCCAGTAGTACTTTTACACTTTTCCCTTTAGATGTTCCCAAGGGTACAATTTCCAGCATGTCTGGCACAGCTTGAACAACACTGGCGCGACCGCTTGTTGCATCTGACCAGTATGGACGTATTGTATCTGCCACATTCTGGCGAGTGCCTAAGAAGATCATTTTCTGTAGAACCAAATGTAGTCATTAGGAAGATATCCCAAGTGATAATTATAATTGCAAATTATACTATAATTGAGGGAACAAGAATTTGTCCCAGTGAATACCTGTATGTCTGCAGATGCCAGAAGATGTTCAACAGAAGGGATGATCTCAGCCTGAAAAATATTTTTGTCTAAGGCAAAAAGAAAATAGCATAGTAGAATACAAGCAAACATATAGGATCCCGAAAATAAGGTACCTTTGGTTCACGGTATATTGTATGAAGTGAATCGACAAGTGGGTCATCAAAAAGTGTTAAGCAGCGGCCTTCACAAAATGCAATAAGTGGAACCTTATTCTCCAAAGAGTAAAGACATGCCTGCATACAAGAAATACAATTCTTATATATGTTCCAAGAACCTTCCCGCAAAATAATTAAATTCCGAAGTAATTACACATTTAGGCTTGAAATCTGAAACCCTACATCTTTTTGTTATGTAGATAATTGGGATAGAAAATCGATTTCCACATATCCATGCAAGTGAGCTGGATAGAAACAGTTTCTTTTTCATTGGGTAAAAAGAGAGCAGAATTTGAAACTTTGTAGTCGATGAACTTAAGGTGGTTATTGAGGGAGGGTGAGGGATGCATAGATACCGGTACGAGTACGAAGTATGAAAGTTTAAAATTAAGGTACAGGCTTTTCAATAAGAACATGAAGTTTTTTTATAGTATAAATGAGAAATCTAAATTGTTCAATTCACAACAAAACATCACAATAAAAATTAAAAAAGTCAAAACTTGGGGTTGGTTACCACTGACAAAGAAATTTGTAAGTTATTTTATTATATTTTTATTATATTTATATATAGGAGAAAGCTACGGTCAGTAACAGCAAAAGAATAATGAGAAAAAATGGAGTACCACAAATCCATACGCGCACCATATCGAATACATACCCAGTACGGGTGGGTGCTTTACCCTTTTACAAGTACCCATGCTTCAGAGGTCAGAGTTTGGTTTAGGGTTTAAACGATAACACAACCATAATCTTTCATAAGCAATAGGGAAATAAAGTGGTAAACAAAGCCACAGCAAACCTTTGCAATTAAGTCAAAGGACAAAAAAGTAAAGGACATGTCGAAATCCAATTAAGTATTTGTCATTACTTTTGAAGGAAAAGTTGTTACGAAAAAATGAAAAGGGAGGATTAAAGAGATTACCTCTCTACAGACGTTTGGATCTAAGTTACTCCTATATATTTCCCGACCTTGTCTACCATAAACAAGCAATCCCTGGAATCATATGGTTTAAGGAATATAAGGCACAGGGTAATAACAGCATCATAAAACATAGAAGAAACTATGAAGTGGGATAGTTGTAAGCAAAATTAAAATCAGAAACGATATTTTATTGGTCATTCAGTCAAACAATACAATGCTAGCCTTAGTTTATTGAAAAGCAAACTAATAGTATCTGTCAAAAAATAAAAACTTCTCGTAGTAAAGGCATGCATCTTACTTGTCAAAAAATATCTTCACTGAATATACTTAAAATTTTTTGAAACTCTATTGTTCAGCTATTTTTAATGAGATTGAGATAGCATAACTATTCAAGGTAAATTTTGAAGAATATTGATTAGCAATTAGCATATAAAACATGTATACAAAATTCTTAATATACAAACAAATGCTTTCAGGTTTAACATAATTGAAAGGCACAGAGAATTACCTGTACGAAAACCCCTGGAGAAAATTCTGAAACAATGCCATCTTTTCCGGCTAAATCCACACTCTTAAAAATATCTATAACAGCTGGACGAGCCTAATTACCAATGTTCAAGGAATAAAACTAATGATCAGATCATGTATTCAACCATATGAATGTCTAAATTTATATTAGAAAAATTATTAACATATATAGAAGTAGCAGCAACCAATGATTGACATGCATTAGCCAATATATAATAATAGCTCATGGTATCTTGAAAAATCATGGCTCTATAATATCTTACTTTTCCCGTGGCTATCACAATTTTCACACCCCTTGCTGAGGCCTCTCTCAAAGCCTTGACAGTTGAAGTAGAAATTTGACTTTTGCTGTTTAGCAATGTTCCTTTATATAATATCATACAGGATTCTATTAAAACCCGATAAAAGGATAATGGAAAATGTAAAGAGTATGTTTCGCAGTGCTCTTACCATCCATGTCACAGAATATATGGCTGAACTTTGGTTTGTAAAATCTAAGACCGCCTTCTTTCTTCCTGTCTTTTGACAATTCATCTATAAGATTACTTGCCCACGTACTTTTTGTGCAAAGAGGGTTACTTGAATGAGAGGGAAGCAAGTAAACCCAAAATATCATACAAGTTCACAAATGTTAGTGCATGCTAGCAAAAAAATTACAATTACCATCTGAACTGTTTTGGTGAGAATTTGAATTTGTTTCCGTCTCATATGCACTCTTTATTAGCCCTTTTCCTTTCCAATCAAGACTCTTTAAAAGGAGTTCCTCTTCTTTTTCCATTTCTACTTCAGCCTCTTCGCTTATTTCATGATCAAATCCCAAAAGATGTAACAAGCCATGGACCTACAAAAAGAATAAATATGAACTACTCCCTCCAATCCAAAATAAGTGTCGTATAAGTGTGATTTAAGGTTCCTTCATAGATTAAGAAAAGTAACAAATGAATGAATAAGTAAAACAATTTTACAAACCTGTGACCATTAACTACTGGCTTTTAACAAATGACATAAATGCATAGTGAAATATAATGAATTCAAAGTCATGCACACAATATTAATTTTGGGGTAAAATTGGAATAAACTAATTTATGTTGCATTGAGAAAGTAAAATGACACTTACTTTGGAACAGAGGAGTAACTAATTGTGCTTCACACAACATAAACAATGTTAGAATATAAGAAAGACAGTGTATTATTTCACTTTCCACCTTATGCATCTCAAGTTTCATTTCAACCAACAATTTATTTCTACACGAGTAAGTTTAATACTTTAGCACTCGGTGCATAGATTCTTGTAATGCAATGCAGACCTTCTCTGTTTTTAAGTGTGTGCATTTGATAGCTGTCGGTGTTGTTACTTGACTTTTATTTTCTCCCTTTTGAAATGCCCAGAGAACTCTATTTCAAGATTTATAGTTAACAACACATATTTCAAAGGGTTAGTTTGAAGTACAAACTTTTCTTAATGAAAATAAAGAAAAAAACTGAATAAAATTTCAACTCAGGACATAAAATAGTCAGAATATCGAGACCAACCATGAGGATACGGATCTCGTCGAGAAGAGTGTGCCCTCTGTCCTCTGCTTGTCTTGCCGCTGTCTCAAGAGAAATTACAATATCCCCCAACATAAGCTGCAAACAAAGGAATTCATCAAGCACTTATCAATCAGCATTCCATTTAAGTTGTAAGGTTTTATACTTATGATTATGAGATAGAAATTGCAATTCTTACAATAGGAACGTCGAGTCCAGGTATATGTTGTGACATTGAGAGAACATCGGTAGCATGATCTTCATCTCTCCACTCCTTATTAAGTTTTCGTATAAACTCATCATTGCAAAGAAGCACGGATAACTCAACACTTTGAAATCCACCAACATCATCTATAGCAGTATCTCTTGTTTTATACTCAGAGCCTTTCAAACCATCAAATGCCAGTTTCATTGCCATTGGAACATTTAGACGAAGCAACTCTGCAATATTCTGCACACCGTAAAAACAAAGACCCAAAAAAGAATGAATAATGTAGAATTCAGATATAAATATTTTGTTCTTTAAAACAAAAACAAAACAAAAAAAGCATTAGATGAATGTAAATTAACAATAATAATTCAAGTTCCCACAAACTATTTCACATTATGAGAGATGTACACTAGAGGCTTCCATTGCCACCTCAATTTCCCATTATGAGAGATATACACTAGAGGCTTCCATTGCCACCTCAACATTGTTGGGAAAGATATCAATTAAAACACCTAATACAAAGCCACCAGATGAGTATTTTTCTCACACTATAAGAATGACAATAGAACAACAAGAATATCGTCTTTTTGTAAATGAATGAATATACAAAAATTGATTGTATTTATTACAATCTCGCCAACACAAAATGGTGGTTAAATACTCTTTTGGTTTTTCTTTCAAAAGACTTTCACTAGGATGATATTATAAATGAAAGAAAGTATGTTTTTATAGTCAATGCATGCAACAAATAGATGGCTATAATATAAGGAGAAATTGTCTTTTTTTTCTTTCTATTAGTTTACTAAAAGTTATTCCGTACTTTAATTTCATTTACTATTTATGATAGTGTTTAATCCTTCTTATTTCTCCTTCTAAAGAGGAAACTCATCAATCCTGAATAGAGGAAGATTCTACATGTATCACATTGATGGGTTTCCTCTTTGGAAGAAGAGAAAAAGAATTAGTAAACACTATAACAGATAGTAAATGAAATTAAAGGAAAACTTTTTGTAAGCCGATGGAAAGAAAAAGAGAAAACTCCCCCTTATATTATAGGCATCTATTTGTTGCATGCATTGGCTATAAAAGCATACTTTGTATTATTTATAGTATCATCGAAGTGAAAGTCTTTGAGAGAAAAATCAAAAGCATACAACCACAACCACCATTTGTGATGGTGAGATTGTAATAATCATTTTTTGTATTCTCATTCATTTTTTTTGTATTCTTATTGTTTCATTGTTATTATTATAGTGTGAGAAAAGTATGATCCTGGAATAATCATTTGTTGATCTTGTATAATTGTATAAAGTGTTTTAATTGGTATCTTTTCCAACAAATGGTATTAGAGTCATGGTTAGGCTCGGCAGGGGAGCAGAAGTGGGATCCTTGTATGGATCAAGGCTAGTGATGTGGGTGGCTTACACTTGTAGAGGAGATTGTTAAATTCAAGTGTGAGTGATTAAGTTCCACCTCGACTAGAAATGAAGAAAATGTTGAATATATATATATATATATATGAGAAAGGACCCATGCACCCACTGCCTTAAGGTTTTGGGTGGATATGTGGTGTCCATCGGTACTCTCCGAACTCCCCAACAACTCAGAGTTAGATATGCCTTCATATATCCTGGAAGATTCCTATAGAAGTTTCCTCTAACTTCCATTGCTACCTCAGCATAACTAACTTTTAGTTATGACTAGGTGCAGTAGGTTATGATATAACTTACTTTTAGTTATGACTAGGTGTAGTAGGTTATGATAGCTTTATGGTGTACGAATAGGATATCTATATAAGTCCAAATCTACTTTGTAACAAACTTAGAATGGAAGCCTCTAGTGTTCATCTCTCACAGACATGACTTCAATCTAGTCAAACAAATAATGTCACCCTATTTCAAGCTTCAAATTATTATAGCCATTAGCAATAGCACATTCTTATTATTATCTTCTTTTTTTCACAAATGAATAAGACTTATACGTTTAAGATAAATCTATATTATCTCTAGCTTGTTGCTCTTATTATCCTCTTTTCAATTCTCAAAATTGTTGCAGTAGCATAACCGATAAAAACATCAAGCCACTAAAGCTTGTACTTAGGCATGGCAAGATCACATTGAAGCTCTGGTTAGTTACTTTAGCATAGGAGGAATAAAGGAAACACAGCCGGTAAGAATTGATGTGTTAGAGGCAGTAAATTCCAAGTCAGTTAAGTTGTTAGGTTGTTAGGTTAGTTAGGATTAGTTAGTATGGTTGCGTTAGTATGGTTGCCCTTCTTCCCTATATAATAAAGGGAATGAACTAACATTAATATCTATCTTTGTGATTGGTTTTATCCTGTGGAAGAGAGTAGGCTAATAATTCTTTCTTTTCAATCAATAAAACCCCAAGGACGGGTAATTCCCTTTCCTCAATCATTTTCACTGTCAGTGACCTAACAACTGGTCCGAACTGCCACCATGATGGTCAGCACCATAGAAAACATAATGAATTCCTTGGAAACGGTGGTTGATGAGCACAACCATCTGCGGTGATGAATCTCTAACTGAAGTAGATTACAAGATTGCTTTTAGAGCTCACAAAAAGCAAAAAACTGAAGATGATGGTGGTTTTTTAGAGATCCATAACAGCAACAAGACTAATGACCTCTTTCGAGATGACAAGGAGGACAAGCGCCCCATCCACAATCTTGGGTCAACAAGGTGAAATTACCAACCTTGGATGGCAATGATCCTTTGGGACGGATAGCAGGTGCAGAAAAACTATGAGGTACAAAGAATCACAGACTCGGAGAAACTTTGCCTCGCTTTCATTTGCCTGTTGTTCATTGGTTCCATTTTTTTGGCATCAAGGATCTAGACCTACCAATATGTCTTGGCAAGATTTTACTGAAGCTTTGGTTTGTTGCTTTAGCGATATTGGTCGTGGAATGGTTTTTACAAGCGTCACGCATCTATTCAACAGAAAGGGAACTTGAATGATTACATCCAAGAATTCGAGTATTGGTTGCTCAGGCTGGAAAATCTACTCTGCCCTAGGTTATGGGTTACTTCATGGCAGGATTACGTTCCTGTTGTGTAACCTCATCCGTCCCCATAATCTGAAAGCATTGGTCACGACAATGCAGATTGCATGTGATATGATATCAATGCAGCCCTGGCGGATAAGATGACATCAAATGGATATCCTAATCAAAATCCTAACGACTACCTCTACTACTTAGAAGGAGGCATTGTGGCTCGAACCGGGGTCTCAGATAACACAGCAATCACGTAGAAGCCAAACAATTTAGGACGACCCATAATTGATGAATGAACCAATATGGGTAATTCTTCAAAATCAGATTCCTAAACCTGGGGAAATTCCAACAATTGGCGTAAAAAAGTATCCTTAAGTTACCATATCCAAAATATCTTACACGGATCCAAGAAAATAGTTGTTTGCAATGCAACACACCCTTCGTTCCAAGTCATTTTTGCCCAGAAAATGGTCTGCAGGTGACTAAGCGCAAACGAAGAATTCAATGATGAAAGTGAAATTGAGCAAAAAGACGACGTCGAAGGGATCCACCCAAAGGTTGAAGAACCGGAAATGAAACGTCTTGAACTCTCCAAATGCTTTGCTAGCAGCCTAACCCCTCTAAGAATCATGAAATTAGAAGGGGAAATGGAAAAACAGATGTGATGATTCTCATAGACTGTGGTGCAAGCCACAGTGTTGTCGAAGGCGGATGACGGTGAGCCGAAATCTCGCCATGCCATCTGCTTTGCGTCACCGTTACAGCGGATTATGGTGGAAAAAAAACGCTATATCAACCAATATTTACCATTGCGGCAAGCCCAAAAACCGCCACGTTTATCCGCCACTATTTGATAACACTGGCAAGCCATAATTTCATTTCACACGTTTGGTTCAATACTTAGGGCTGCAAACAAAGGAAACTCCATCTTACAATGTAAGACTAGCTGATGAGCAGAGCAAATCCACTCAAGGCTACTGTCAAGGGTTAAAGGTGACTACAGGGTTTATAAATGTGTTCAAGATTTCTTTGTTTTTGAACTTGGGATGTGTGGATCTAATTTTAGTGGAAGATTGGCTTGTCAATTTAGGAGAATTCAAAGTAAATTGGGGAACTCTATCCATGAAAATCCACGCCAACAGTGGCATCATTGAAATAAGGGGTGATCCAAGTATGTCCAAATTCTTAATCTCACTACCGACTCTATCGAAGGTCATTGACATTGCAGCCATCTCTGTCCTATGGAATCTACATGTTGAATATACTCAATGCATGCATACTAATGCTGTCGAACTGTGAACTGGCATATCAATTTAGCCTCTAAAGAATATGAAAATAATAAACAGTTTCTTAAACTATATGAAACCAGTCTCATTAATCCCTGGTATCTCTTGTCTATATATAAAAGCAAAGACTAATTTGACTGAATTTATGTATGCACAGTGCAACAGAGCATGAAAACATTTTTCTCATCAACTGGCATATATTTCTTACATTACCCTCTAAAGTGATTATTCCTATTATCATCACTTTAACAAATGAGAATTTTAGATAGTTTAAGCAATTCAAATATGCTAAAAATATCACAACCCATTTTTAACCTCTATAACACCGACACCTCTAGAAAAAAATTGTGTTTATCGGTGTCGACGTGTCAGTGCCGATGTCATGTTTCCGGTGTCTATCCACTAAAATTTGTTTATCAAAATAACACAACTCTTAGTAAAAATCCTCCTGAAAAATTGTTTGATTAACGCAACTAATAGAGTGAGATTGATTACTAATTATTAATTATAAAGCACAAACCAAGATTTCAGGATCATCTGGCAAATCTTCTTCAATGCAAATGGAGACGGAGAGTTCCAACTCCTTCGGCTTACTCTTCGGCGTCCGGCTTCTGACTTTCCGATACTCCCTCCGTCCGCCGGCGTTTGCACGGACTCCGCGAAACGGTTGCGACAGCTGCTTCTTGACGCTGTTATCGAAAAGGGGAAAGGAGACACGTCGAGGAGGGTGACATGAAGGGAAGGTGTTATCGTTGGTGTTGAATGCGGAATAGAAGTGAGGGTGATGGGCGCACGTGACGGCACGTGCCATGGCGTAGTTGAAGGGAGTGTGGCGGAGGTAGGTAGAGAAACGGGGAAGCATGTAGGAAGGAGGGTATGGATGGCTATTGATTGTTATCTTTCGATGTTGGTTTCGTTTCTCTCTGCGGAGCGGGAGATGGAAGTAGTCGCACTGCCACTGGTGTTATTACCCAAAGATCTAAACTTAGTTTTTATAGTCATAATTATATTATAAGAGTTCTTAAAGTTATTTTATTATGATAAATTGATTTTTTAAGTTTTTTTTTTTTAAAAATATTTTACTCTTTAAGTATTTTTAGTTGAATTAGGATCTAACTTCCTTTACATAAGACTATATGAGAGAAGTGTAGTTTTTATAGGTTTATTAAATAATTGATGTATATAATTAATATATATTAGATACATTAATTATTCAACAAGCTTAAAAAATGAGTTGTTTCTATTATAAAATCTTCCGTAGCTATAGAATATTCCGTTACATTTGAGATTTTCTCAATTAATTTGAGATTTTATCAATTAATTGAGAAATTAATTTGAGATTTTCACAATTAATTGGGAAAATCTCACGCTTCCGTATATGTCATAAAATTATGGGAAAATTCCAAGATTTAATATGTTTTAAAGCTTTCGTAGATATATCTACGAAATAAAACAATGTTAAACAAAAAAAATGGTACTTTTGGAGTTGCATCTAAAGAAGTACGAGGATATTTTTATCAACTTGATAATGCGTGAGAGATCTATGAGATATATTGAAAAATCATCTTGTTGAAATATAAAAAATTTAGAGTGGGGTAAGGTTGATATCATAAAATGAATCGGGTGGAATAAAAAATAATTTAAGCTATTTGTATAGGAGATTGGATTAGGTGAGTTCACTATTGGGGTGGCTTTGAGACTTTAGACCATTATAAAGATGAACAAGCGATTAAATTATTATTTATTGAGTGATTAAAATATATTCTTTCCGTCTCATAATGAGTGTTTTAGTTCACTATTTTATGTTGATTAAAAAAATGTGTATAAAGGTTTTACTATAATATTTTTATCATATATTGGGAATGATGAAATTTGTATTAATTAGAGGGTAAAATTGAAAAAATTATGTTGGAAATTGAAATGAATCATTCATTTTAGGACACTATTTTGGGCCAGTTTGTTTCAGCTTTAAAAAAATAGATTTTTTCTTTGTATTTTTTAAAATAGATTTTCCAAAATCATTTTTTTAAATATTACAAGTTTTTATATATTCATTTCTTCTAAAATGAAACACTAATTTTGACATCCTATAACATAAGCATATATTATTGAAGACCAACACTTAGTCAAAATCGCAATTTTAAAAAAAATTATATTTCAAAATTGATTTTTATGAAAATCTATTTGAAATAGCTTCAAAATTAAGTGATTTTTTGAAATTTTGATATCTAAATTTTTTTCGATAAATTGATGAAATTCAAACAAAATTTTCATTTGAAGTTTTTATAAAAAATTTCTTTGTAAATATGTTTTTCACAAAATTATGTAACATTATAAAAATTATTTTAAAGAAAGCCAAAATAAACGGGCCCTTTATTTTAAATGAATTACTCATTGTGAGACGAAGGGAGTATTATTTATTGAGAGTGAACAATTAATTTAGAGGGATTAGGTGAGTTTACTATTTGGGTGGCTATGTGACTTTAGACATTATAAAGATGAATGACTGATTTAATATATTATTTATTGAAAGAGAACAATTAATTTAGAGAAATACAAGCGAAAAGTCACCAAAGTTACAAACACCCAAAGTCACCAAATCCTTCCCATTTGTATACTATGAAATGAATACATTGTAATTGAAAGAAGCCGAGTGCAATGGGGTAGAATATAGTAAAGTGGAATGAAATTTTTTACATTGTTTAAGTTTTAGGATGGAGGAAGGCAATATTTTGTTGTAGATGGCTATTAAGTCTACTTAGATACTATTTGCCTAAGGATTTTTGTTTGTATAAGGATTTTGATTCTAAAATTTGTTATTGTGTTTAGTATGGGCCGTGATAAAAAATTTGAGGATTACTTATTCTATGCTATGGTGAAAAGAAAATTTATGTGCAATTCTTAAAGCATTTTTTTAAAATCGAAAATATATTTTTGGTACCTACCTTTTTTAAATTACATTTAGTAATATATTTTCGATTTCTAATATAAATGTATAACTAGGGCCGATAAAAGAGGTATGCAAGCCGTGCCTTTGCAAAGGGGCCTCCCAATTAATGGGGCCCATAATTTACTGATATTTCAATAAAAAAAACTAAGGAAATAAATAATTGAATAAATAAATCCACATTTCAATAAATAATGATATAAGCTTTAATAACATTAATGATTCCATTCAGAAATAAATAATATAGCAAGTTAATTATACTTAAACAAATAATTTCAATCATATAAATTAATAAATGTTATAATCTCTTACAAACATCTCTTACAAAAATGATGTTGATCATCTCTTATAAATGGGGGGAGGCACGTGGATTTCCAAGTATGCTAGGTTCCATTGATTGTATGCATTGAGAATAGAAAAATTGTCCAGTTGCATGGAAATGTCAGTTTTGTCGACCACCTGCTTGAAGTAGTGGCATCACAAGATTTATGGATTTGGCATGTATTTTTTGGTATTGCAGGTTCAAACAATGACATTAACGTACTAAACCAATCAAACGTATTTAACAATGTCTTGGAAGGACTGAAGCCCACAATACAATACATAATTAATGAAACTCCATATAATATGGGGTCTTATCTAGCTGACGGTATGTATCCCGAGTGGGCCACATTTGTCAAGACCATTCTAATGCCTCAAGGAGAAAAGGGGAAATTGTTTGCCCAACATCAAGAATCAGCTAGAAAGGATGTGGAGCGAGCATTTGGAGTGCTTCAATCTCGATTTGCAATTATATGGGGTCCAGCGCGTGCTTGGCACAAGAAAACCCTAAAATATACAATATATGCTTGCATCATATTACATAACATGATTGTTGAAGATGAAAGACACATGTATGGAGGTGATTTTAGTTACGCTTATGATAATGTGGATAACGACATTTCAACAAATGGAACATTTAATGGTCCTCATCATAATCTCGCAAGAAGGCTACAAAGAAGAACATGTCTTCGTGAAAAACAAGTTCATCAACAACTTCAAGCAGATTTAGTGGAGTATATTTGGGAACACTTTGGACACTGGCATGATGAAGTTTAATTTTTACTAATTATGTGATGTTATTTATTTTTATCGTTTTTAATTATATATGTCATGTGTTTTAAGTTAGTTTTAATTATTGTTATAAAAAAATTAAGTTTAATTTTATTTATTTGTTTATTTATTGTTTTTATTTTATATTATTAAAAAGATTTAAATTAGTATTTTAATTTATAATAAAACTAAATATGAATAAAATATAATGTTAAAAAAACCTAAATGTGGGTTGCACCATTGAGTTAAAATTGTAAGACCTAATATGAGTTCTTTAAAGTTGTACCATTGGAGTTAAAATTAATTGAGTTGCTTTAAAATGACGTGGCTTAATGGGATCCACAAAATAATCTAAATATGGGTTGCACCATTGGAGGTGCTCTTAACTGACTCATAGACTTAGAAAATATGCTAAGTCCTAGATATTTGGTGAACTTGTCAAACCTAATCATTTGTCGAAAACCCTTTTCAAAATTTTGGACATATTTTGAAGAGAAATCCTAATCTCGTGGATCTGTTTTTGAGATTCTTCAAAACCATGTTTACTACGCTAGTTGAGACCTCTCGATCGACATAGGCAGTGTGCCGACGACCAAATGTTTTCATACTTAGTCATTTTTCTAAAAAGTTGCCATTAGAACCGACCCAACACCTCTTGAGACGTGAGATAAAAATTTAAATTAAATATTTTAATATCATAAAAATATTTTTATTTTAGATTAATATATTTTAATTTTAATTTTTTTAGAATGTAAAATTATTAAATTATTCTAATCAATTTTATTTAATATTTTATTTTAATTAATAATAAAATCAACACATCGTACTTTTCATTTAAATGACTATAATTGAATAAACATCACCAAAGTTCTTTAAAAAACTTAGAGAACTTAAAAGCTTATTATTTTAACAGGTCCGTCTTTGAAGGTGTATAAGACAAAATACTATCCAAGATTCAAAAAAATTCACAATTATGTCGTGGTTAAAAAGGACATAAAAATATTAATTATGTTTAAACAATAACAAAATATATTTTTCGCAATTAAATTATTATAAATCTATACTGAATCTCTAAAAATCTAAGACAGACTCGATTTTTAAATTAACCAATTATACAATACATATCCTAAATTGTTGTTATTATCATAAATTTTAATAGATTCTATTATTTAATTGGTATAAAAATAATGTAAAATTTTTATTAAAAAAAATTAAGTTAATTAGAATCATATAAATATAAAATAAATGAGGCCGTAGGGCCTACCCCTCGGACCTGCCCTTGTTCCCATCATCCTTTGTTAAATGCTTTAGCTAGAATTTTTAAAATAACACTTCTATGATAAAAAACACCTATAACGAGTAAGGTAAAAATTCGTAAAATGGGTATAGGTATGGGCACGGGTAACTACCCACGAAAATAAGCGGGTATGAATGCGAGTACAAGTACCTTAGTACCCAGCCCATCCTATACCCACATAATATATATTTGTATATTTTTACTTTTATTATTATAAACACATAGATGTTTATCAATTTTATTAAGTACGAACACTATTAAATTTGTATTTGTTTTAATAAAAATTGTCGTTTATTTTTTAACTCAACAATGTCATTTTTTATTTTTCTTAAATAATATTAAAAAATTAAAAATGACATGGTAAATTACAATTGATAAATAATTTTTTTATAAGAAATGCGAGTAAACAAATACATGTATGGGTACTTAGCCACCCGTAGAATACGGGTACAGGTGTAAAAGTTGATGTCCATGTGGATATAGACTCGAGTATGAGAATTTTTTTAAATTGCGATATGAAAATGGGTATTATAATACCCTACCCAGACCTTAGCTATTGTCATCCCTAGTTCCTCTATTTTGTCTTTTTTTTTTTTTAATTTTGATCTCATTATTTTAAAAACCACTATTTTAATCTTCTTTTTAAGTTTTGTGTGTAATTTTCGTCTCTCTATTTTACTTTTTTCTACAAAATTTGTCAATATTTTTGTCTCTTTTTCAACAAAAAATTCAAAAGGGGAACAAAATCGTAATTTTAAAAATGGAAGGATCAAAATCGAAAAAAAAAGATAAAATAAAGAAACCAAAGTTGCAATTAAGCCAAAAATATATATAAAGTCCACTATCGATAATTTGAAACAATAATGAAGTTGATGATGTCGAAACAGATTTTAATAACATGTAAAATACTTAATTTTTTTCTCTCAAAATAAGGACTAAAATGAAAATTACAATGATTAATTTTAGTATAAACAAATTTTGTTCGGTCTAAAACTAAATACTAAAGATGAAAAGTAAAATTTTATATATTTGCAAGGACTAAAAATAAAAGGGGATTTATTTGCAGAATTAAAAGTATGTTGAAACCTAATATTTATTTTTTAAAAGATGATCCGGTGGCGGTGTTAATACTTAATACGAATGATGAGGAGTGCTGACAACACTCTCTTTTCAAGACTCCAAAACTCATTTTTTTATTGGTTGAAATATGTGTGGGTATTTCACTTTGGAATCTCACATAAAGTAGTAGGACCCACACATGTTTCAACCAATAAAAAAATGAGTGTCAGAGAGTGTGTTAAAAAGAGAATGTTGTTAGCATTTCTCTACGGATGATTAGTGTTGTCACAATAAATATAAATATTTATAAAACTTTTTTATTTATCCTTTTACACATTGGGTTCATTTTAATTAATTTCTTTTCATTATTGTCAAGATGCAACTTATATTTTTGTAACTTCAAAAAAATAACAAAACTTTAAACATATAGAATAACATCAAACAAATAATTTGAAATTCGCTTTCTCTTTTGTAATGTAATAATTTACCATTGAACATTTCATCTTTGAAGCTTGTACATGATTAAAACCTACATAAGAACCTAATCTACACTTTATACATAAAGGGTTTGTACTTATGAAAAGCTTCATGCATGCCATGAATGGCAGCACCTGCTGCAGCTATTGACACTATCATAAAAATAAAGTTTAAAGTTTGAAGTCCAACCCATTTGAATGTTTGCCTCTTAATCTTTTGTTTGGCAATATACATCTGAGTTGGAAAATATATTGTTAATGGCCAATACCCCATAGCTCCAAGAAGGCCAAGCATTTCATTGAAAAAGGGCATTGCCATAGCCAAAACTGTCACTATTGTCACAAATATTGTCCTCCAAATGAGCCTAAATAAATTTAAGTTGAACTTCATTTTGCCAAATCCAATTGGATATTCTCTAGTTATGAAACTTGAGTCTGACCACCTTTTACCAACCAATAGTTCAACCACACAAAAAATAGGTTGGACTATTACCTGTAAAAGCACAAACGCAAACATCAGACACGACACTCTGATACGCTGATACCGATAATAATTTATAAAAAACTTAAAGATAATCACATGAGTCGGTGTCGTATCAAACACTGACACGTGTTAGTCAGACATCAGATAATAGAAAAAGTACTATAGTATATGATACCTGATATGCCCCAACCAAATGCACAATAAGGAATACATTGGCTAAATCAATAAGCCAAAAAGGCTCTTTAAATCCAGAGCCCATTAAGATGCTTCCTGGAGTTTTGGACCCAAATGCAGCATAACCAGAGCAAGCACATAAGAGGAAGATAACTGTCATTGCAAATATTCCTACTCTGTTTGCCATCTTCATCGCTTTGTTTTCAGGTGGTGATGACTTCAATGAATCCTATTTTTCACAAAACACATAATAGTTTCAATAAAAATCATTGTCATCAATATTGAGAAGCTTTGAAGTATAGACACAGACATCAGGATGTAGACATTGACACTAATAATAATTTGAAAAAAATAAATATATTAGTGTCATGTTAGTGTCAGATACTGACACATGTCAGATATCAGACACATATTTGTTCAGAAGTATATATTTTTTTCATTTGATACCTGAATATCTATAGCTATTTGAGAATAGCTGCTGGCAAGTGCAACATTTCCCAATGCAACGAGCATACTCCACACCCTGTCTTCTAAATTTTGCTCCTTGTTCCCTCCTATTAAAGAAGTTTTCTCTCCACTCCCTGCAAGAAAATAAGAGGTTCCATTCCTACATATCATACGGCATTACTCAAATGTTGAATTCGTCGGAAAGAGTTTAACTATTAGAGTGTAAAATTGTTCTAACCTTGGAGGATGGTAGCAAGAGAAAGTCCAATACCAATAAATGCATAACCAAAAGACATTGCTGCTGCTATGATTGAGAGCCATGATAACTTGTGAAAATTAGGAATTTGGGACAAAAATATTTCAACAACTCCAAGACCAATCATATATGGATTATTAGAAAAAATGCATGGAGCTTCAATTCCCTTTTTGTGGAAGCAATTGATTTTTTGTATTGACCTGAAATATCAAATATGCAACATTTTATAATCAATCAATTTAAATAATGGACATTTCTTGATAAGCAAGTTTTGATTTTTTTTTTCTTTACATTAACTGAATAATTGATGTATCAATTAATATAATCATCAGATACATCAGTTATTCAATGAACTTACACGACGCTTACAGATGTAGTTATTGTGTATCCAATTGCAGCTCCACTAAGGTTAGCATATTGAACAATTCCACACATCAGATGCATTTTACCACCTAATAGAGTGTGTGACAAGAAACATGTTAATATGAAAATGTGTGACAAGAAACATGTTATATGATATTTTGTTACCTAAGATGGTTTTAACAGCTTCCATGTAAGTGCGGTTCCTCTTGCCAGTGACAGGGTCTGGTGTTCTGTAACAATCTGTTAGAAGATTGGAAGTGTAGAGTGTGACAGTAGCTATGATTATTATGTATGAAACACCAGGGATCCATCCCAATTGAGCCAGCACCCATGGTAAAGTTAGCACACCGGCGCCAATAACCGCAGTTATGATATGCGCACTCGCCGTCCATGTTGTCCCTGTATTTTAAATTTTTATATTACAAGTTATTTGAAAAAGAAAAACATCAAAGTTCATGAGATACACTACTGAACCGTCTTTAAGGGTGTCTAAAACAGATTACCGCATATAGTCTAAAATTTGACACAATTAAAACTAGTTAAACAGGGTCTTATAGAATATTTGTGACCAGTAACTTTAGCAAATAAGATCTATTTGTTTTGTGACGATTAAACTGTGGCGGACCTCTAAAATCTAAAGACTTCCATGATATTGAATATATAAAGATTAAACAAAGCTAAGTAATATGCTTCCAATGAAGTACGAAAACCAGACACATGACACTAACAGTGATATATCGACAATAATAATTTTAAAAAATAAATTAATTAAACGTAATTATAAGTGTCAGTGTCGTGTCTGAGAGTGTCGTGTCTCTAACCAACACTGATGATACGGACACAACCACACTTTTTTCCATATGTAAATCATAAATGAGAAAAGAAAGATCTAAATCCAAATCTAAACTAGTGTATATATATATATATTTAGAATCACTATGAGTTTAACAAATCAACCTTGATTTTGATGAAACTCTTTAAAATATACTTTTAATCAAAATTGTAATACATCCTATCACATTTGATTTGTATAGTACATTTCACTGAACAACTTAACAAAAGATCTTAATTCTAATCATAATAATAATCCACCATGCAGAAAGTTTAGAGAAATAATAAATGAAATATAAACCTGTTCGTTTTGGTATGCCATCATCATCTGTTTCAACTTCCTTCTGCATCTCATTCATGTCTTCAAACTTTGAAACTTCACGACAAACAAACGTGGCTTTCAAATCTAAGAGCATATAACACATAATCCACGTGTAATCTTTTGACTGAATATAAATTTCAAATGAATAAATCAATATAAGGAAATTATTAAGGTTTTTTCTGTTAAATTCTGACACCTCATACCAGGTTTATAGCATTGTTTGACATAGTCTCTCTTGATTAGTTAAAGGAAGTGCTCTAGGGTACTAATCAACCTTAATCGTGTATTAAGGTTTTCAAAGTGAAATATCTTTGTATTTATGTTCCAAATTAATATTATTTTTTAATTAACTTTCTGCCAAAGATATATATGGAAAATACAATATTTGTCACTTTGATTATATAGTACCCAGTTTGGATTTACCATTTAAAGTAACGTGTGGTTCTAATGATTAAGTAGTTGGAGTAATGTTAGGCCAACAATATGTAAATATTCCATGCCATTTAATGTGGTAGAGAGATTTTAAATGAAAATCGGCCTTTGAAAATTAGTTATTAGTTCATATTTAATTGCATTGGAAAAAAAATTGTTGATATTTAATTGACTAAAAACTCAATAATTTCTACTAACAAAAAGGTGAGTCAAAGTCTCGTCTACTTAGGTGAAATTTTCATATATGAAAATTTGACTTGGTGATCCGAGACAAAAGATGTTGAAACATGGTAGCACACCACTTATTAAGAATGAAAAACTCTTTAGTTACAAAGGATTTGTTGGTTGATATGACTAGTAAGTATTTAGAAGGGTGAATAATACAATTTAGATATTGCGTGTAGAAATATGATTTCGAAAAATTGTTTTGGGCCGATTGCAAAGCCAAGTAGCAAAGCAAGAAGCTACCGCATGAAGAAAATGTAAGCTCACTTTTCCTGCATAGTAGAATATATCATGACGATGTTATCTCAATCTCATACGTCAATCAAAAGGTTGGCCGCATCTCACGTCGTTTCCTACACATTAAGTTTTTTAACCATTTTTTTTTATTTAAAGAGGAAAATGTGTCACTTCATAGTTAGTAAAACTCTTTCTCATTCAAACATCATTTCTTACTCTCTTATTGACTTGAGAGTTGGAGTGCTAACCTTATAGATTCAGTCCCCTTTCCACTGCATTAGAAACATGTAACTATCATAACAAAATCGTGATTTCATCCTCTCTGGTCATCATATAGTTCCAGAGCAGAACATTGACACCGTATCTGAGAATCAGCATTTTGATTTGTGCGATCCTCCATGATCTCACTTTTCTCGACTCAAACAAATTTCATCCTATAGATATCCAATTCTCCTTTAACTAAAGCACAAATCTCCATTCCTGGCCAATTTTGTCAAGTTTAGATTAAAACTTTCCACCAACAGATTCGTTAGATGGTGGCTTTTGAAACCCCACCGTCTATCACGTGTCTGCGTGAAGAAAAGGTAAGTTCACTTTCCATGCATAGTAGAGTATATCACGACAATGTAATCTCAATCTCATACATCAATCAAACATCTGGCGGCATCTCACGTTGTTCCTCACACATACATTGTTTTAATCATTTCCCTTATTTAAAGAGGAAAACACGTCACTTCACAGGTATTAAAATTATTTCACATTCAAACTTCGCTTTCCACTCTCTTACTGACTTGAGTGTTGGAGTATTAACCTTACAGACCGACCCACTCCCACTCTATCGAAAACCATGAAACACCTTAATAAAATCGCGATTTCATCCTCTTCGATCATCATATATAATTCAAGAGCACAACATTGACACGGTCTGTGAGAATCAACATCAAATTTATGTGATTCTCCATGATTTCACTTTTCTCGATTCAAATAAATCGCCTCAGATAGATATCTTGATCTTCTTCAACTGAAACAAAAATCTCCATTCCCGATCAACTCCGCCAAGTTTAGATTAAAATTCTCCACCATCAAATTCGTCAAATAGAGGCTTTATAAAGCCACTCGTTTCTCCATCCATCAACCAGATGATGCATCGGTCGATGCTGAAAGGAATCCTCCCTTCCTCCTCAAGGGACAGATGATCGATTTTCATAATGATTAATCCTCCGGTTCCCTCGCCACAAATATTTGTCCAACCTCGAACAAATTAAGGGGTCCGACAACCTCTTACATTCCCTAGATATGCACAGTAGTTTCTCCATGACGAACCTTCATTCAAACCTCCTCAATCACCTATAGTGTCCAAAAGAACTCCCCAAATTTCAACTCTTGTAGACTAATATTAGTGTGTAGGGAGCTAATTAACTACTGAACAACGTCTACTAGACGATTCAACTACATAACTCTCAAGCCTCCGCGGAAAGGATGAATCACATCGAAGGAAGCCTACACAACACCAAACCAAGGAATAACACTCCACAATTGGCATCCTAGCACAAAACTATGGCTCATAGACTGAGAATGGATCCATAAGAGGTCTAAGAATCTCCAAAACGTCAAGGACATATGTTTCACATGCCTTCCCCCAATCCCAACATAGGGGATGCTTCCACAGTCCTTCTAAGAAGAAAATGCTCCCGCAGATGAAGAACCCCTATCTACTCGCATATTGATAGCAAGATCCTGAAATCACCCAAAAAATCCCCAAAGCACCAGAGTTATAATGGAATTGGCACTACTACTAAAAACCCTTTTCATAACGGTTGGAAAAGGGGTATCATCATGCGGGTCATACCGTTGTTAAGTAGGGTGTGGTTATAAGTTTGTTGTTTCTATCATGGTCCGGAAACCGTTATTAAAAGGCAAGACGCGCGCCACTTATCACAACGGTTATATCTATAAACTGTTGTGATACTTACACATAGGTACTGGGTTCGAAACCTATCAACACAAATTATGTAAATCATATATATCCTTTGTTCACGGTTACAATATATAACTGTTGTGAAAAGTGCCCAGAATTTATTAGATAATATGTGGATTACATATTTTCCATACACCTCAATAAAGAAATACAAGCTTTCAAATTGATGAAGAAGTCTATAATCTGAAAATTAAGCTATTCTTGAAAACCAACTTAAACAAACCATTGTTTTCTGATTGCATGCGTCTCATCGTGCATTTCATGCTCTTTTACATATATATTGTGGTTTATTGGTCTAACTCCTTAGACACATAATCTAAGACAGCGATGCATCTGAGGAGCCAGGTCATTATAACATAATCTATATGTAAAAGAACATCAAATGAACGATGAGATGCATGCAATTCGAAAATAATGGTTTATTTAAGTTGGTTTTTAAATACAATTTAATTTTCAGATTATAGTATTTATGTCAATTTAAATGAATGCATTTTAAGTGAGGTGTATAAAAAAACAAGCCATCTACACATTATATAATAAACACAAATAACAACATACAACAGAACCAGATATAAATTTGTGAGCAATGAAAAAGATATATTATAAATTTCCAAGATGCATGATCCGCTGTCGCGCACGGATCAAAAACGAGTTAATTTTATAAAACTGTAGTACGACGGTAACGGTAACTCGAATATCGTCTCACAAGGATTCTTGTTTATTAACCAAATGTAAATTCGAAATTGGAGGGTTGTTTGGTGGTCGAAAAAGTGATTATCAAAAGCAATTATTGAAATAAGCTATTTTGAAAAAGTGATTATAAAATAAGCCAATCTACCGATTCAGTTCCTACCAATCATCGATTATTATAACTTCACTATCCTAAGCGGATTCTAATCCTATTTGGATGCAAACTCAATGACAAGCGCGGTGAGGTTTGCGAGACGTGCGATCCTAATGTCCGAATTAAGCAAACGGGATAAATTATCATGAATTAAGCAAACACGATCGATCAGACACGGTACGAATTAAGCAAACATAACGCGTCTATGTTAGGATCATACAATCAACCAAATTGAATCAATATATTTCATACAATTGAATTAAGCATACAAGAATACAAAATATCATTGAAAGGAATAGAAATTAAATTGTAAAGTTATAGTAATCTCATAGTATTAGAACCTGAACACGGTAGATCGACTCAGACGGATTAGTTCTCCATGAAATCGTACAAAACTCTCAAAATTATTTCGTGAAAAGTAAAATGTGATAGACAGTACGGCCAGACCTAGGTACTAGAGAGAACCAATCAGCTTACAACCCAACTGGGTCAAAAACATAACCCAGGCCCAAAACTAACGACCAAAAACTAAAATAAAACTAATGCTGCAACTTCAAACGAAATTCTGGGAATAATTGACTTCGAATCTGACTTTGACTCCAACACAAAAGTTGTAGATCTTTCTCTTAGCTTTCCGGCGATTATTAGAACGCGTCAATCGGATTCCCGGAACTCCAGTTATGATCGTTTTAGTGCAGACTGCTATTGCTGAAAATTAAATACGAAAATCAAATAACAATAAAATTAAACTCAAATATAAAAACATAATAAAATAGAAAAATAAACAAAATAAACTATGGAAATGCATAATTAAAAACATAGAAGAATGTGCATCAAAATGCACTGATCAAATTCCCCCACACTTGAACTTTTGCACTCCGAGCAAAATGAAAAACAAAACAAAGAAAGCACAAATACATCAAAAGTTACTCATCCTAGGCTAAAAATCTTCTTCGGGTAAGTTTGCATCGACAGGTACTAATCTTGCACACTAAGGACATCGTAAGAACACTAACCACAGATATGGAGACATAAGCCTCCTAAATACACAAATCAATTCAATTCATATTATTATACCATAGCCTAACTTACTCATCCTTTTTGCTCTTTTTCATTCAGGCGCAATCACATTAAGCCCGTTATCTCCACACACTTATAGCAGGACGACCGGTTAGTGACTCTGATCCTTTTTTGCACGGGGTTCCGGTACTTACGTGGCATAACCCTTTTCTTACTCAGATGTAGTTGCGGGGGATCGGACCGTAATCCTCCCTACCAAGTTCAGCACCAGAAACCGCTGAACCAACTAACAAAGAGTTTTGAAAACTTTTTTTTTGAAGATTACACAACCGTTGGGTTAAGTGACCGGGTGAGGGTCACCAAACTTAGAAGGTGTATTACCTTTTTCTTTTCTCTCTTTTTTTTTTCGGAACACTCACTTATATTCATCGACTTCCTTGCGTAAAGTGTGTGAGAGATGGTGCCGACTGCTGAAATAAACTACTCAAGAGCTGTCAGAGAATGAGAATTCAAGGCTATGTCATAACAAGTATTCAAAATAATTTCCATACTCAGGAGACTTACAGTGTTAAAACGATACCGATATTGTGAAGTTTTCCCAAGTCTCCACAACAAACCTCATATTAATCTATAGCCTAAAACTTTCACAAAGATGTTTTTTTTAAGAACTAAAAACAAAAACAAAACAAAAAAAATTGAAAGAAAACAAAACAAATAAATGATTCCCTCCCCCACACTTAAGACATACATTGTCCTCAATGAAAGAACATAAATATAAAATAAGAGTGAGAGAAAGGAAAGAACACACCCGAGGAATCAAGGAGGATAAGTGATCACATAAGCTGCCTTTCCCAAAGAGAGATCTTCTACATTCTCTTCTTCGAAAGTGGGGCTCTCATGGAGTAGCTTTCGGTAATGCTCATCGTCCTTAAAAAGTGGTTTAGCTCCTTCTCCTTTTATTCCAGGATCAAAGAATGTTCTTCTAAAAGTAAAAGTATCAAATGGGCACGTGAAGGTGATCTCATCTTTCACAACATCAAGAAACCAAAGGTTATGGGGCTGCCTCACTACTTTTGCTGCATCTTCAAGTGAGATCCTATGCACACACATGGACAAACTAATATCATAAATGTCATCCAAGGTCCATCCAATTCCTTTGTTATGCTTCTTCAAAACCTGCAAAAACTTACTTTCTTGATCAAAATAAAGTTTAGAAGAAATTATAACCGAAAGTTTTTCATTCATTTCTAAATAAGTATATTTAAGATTTTGAGGAATTGGTTTCAGCTCCCGGGAAGGTGGTTGTTCAATGGATGGTTTGTTCCGGGCAGCCAGGGTGTTGAGAGCTTCATCTACATGAACAACTTCATTTGCAACCTCACCTGTAGTAAAAATATCAATTTGCAAGGCAACCTCAATTTCAGCACAAACAGAGCAAATTTTAGTGTCAGTACAAACATCACAAGAGTAAACATCATCAAAACCAGACAATGATGGAAAATCATCTGCAAACAAATCAGTACAAGTATCATCAATAGTTTCAGAAAGCAACTCTATTTGAAAAACAGAATGCTCTTTCAAGGGTTGTTGGTTTGATCCTTGAGCTTGCTGCATGGCATTCATCAAAGTGGCAAGCTGTCCAATCTGTGTTTGCAAAGTCTGGAGAGTAGAATCTATTTGCTGTTGATACTGAAGATTATTTGCAGCCATTTGTTTGACAATATCCTCTAGTGAAGGTTCGGAAGGTGCAGAGCACACAACCTGGAATTCCTTCAGATGCTTATGCGAATCCTCTCCTGCAAAACCACTAAAGCTAGGCAACAAATGTGTTAAACCATATTCCAATTCAAAAGGTGTATCAGTCGCAGGATAGTCAATACATAAAACATTGTAGTTCACATTAGGGACAGGCAACTGCGTCAAAGTTCTTTGTTCAGCCATGGGTTCAACATACACCGAAATACCGATTATGTCCCATACATGCAGAAACGGATAGAAAGAATAAAAACGATTAAAATAAATTCAGAAAAATATAAAAATACGAAATTTAATCTAATTAAGATAAATAAGAATTTTGAGAATTTTTTTGGATTTTTTTGACTCTATGAAAACAGTAAAAAATTCATTAAAAATAGAAAAACGATGAATTTGGCGATTTTGGGTCAAATTCCTTTACTCTTTTAGAGTAAGGGAGTATTGATCGCACGATTTTTCTCCTCCCAGTAGGAAAAAACAGATTATCGATCAGACTCAATTTTCCCAAAAACCGATTTTTCGACTCAAAAAGGCGTTATGGCCGAAACCGCGAGGAACCTATGGCCTAAACGCACTAACACTAAACCTAAGACTCTAAAATCAATTAATAACAACAAGAATCCCCGGCAACGGCGCCAATTTGATCCGCTGTCGCGCACGGATCAAAAACGAGTTAATTTTATAAAACTGTAGTACGACGGTAACGGTAACTCGAATATCGTCTCACAAGGATTCTTGTTTATTAACCAAATGTAAATTCGAAATTGGAGGGTTGTTTGGTGGTCGAAAAAGTGATTATCAAAAGCAATTATTGAAATAAGCTGTTTTGAAAAAGTGATTATAAAATAAGCCAATCTACCGATTCAGTTCCTACCAATCATCGATTATTATAACTTCACTATCCTAAGCGGATTCTAATCCTATTTGGATGCAAACTCAATGACAAGCGCGGTGAGGTTTGCGAGACGTGCGATCCTAATGTCCGAATTAAGCAAACGGGATAAATTATCATGAATTAAGCAAACACGATCGATCAGACACGGTACGAATTAAGCAAACATAACGCGTCTATGTTAGGATCATACAATCAACCAAATTGAATCAATATATTTCATACAATTGAATTAAGCATACAAGAATACAAAATATCATTGAAAGGAATAGAAATTAAATTGTAAAGTTATAGTAATCTCATAGTATTAGAACCTGAACACGGTAGATCGACTCAGACGGATTAGTTCTCCATGAAATCGTACAAAACTCTCAAAATTATTTCGTGAAAAGTAAAATGTGATAGACAGTACGGCCAGACCTAGGTACTAGAGAGAACCAATCAGCTTACAACCCAACTGGGTCAAAAACATAACCCAGGCCCAAAACTAACGACCAAAAACTAAAATAAAACTAATGCTGCAACTTCAAACGAAATTCTGGGAATAATTGACTTCGAATCTGACTTTGACTCCAACACAAAAGTTGTAGATCTTTCTCTTAGCTTTCCGGCGATTATTAGAACGCGTCAATCGGATTCCCGGAACTCCAGTTATGATCGTTTTAGTGCAGACTGCTATTGCTGAAAATTAAATACGAAAATCAAATAACAATAAAATTAAACTCAAATATAAAAACATAATAAAATAGAAAAATAAACAAAATAAACTATGGAAATGCATAATTAAAAACATAGAAGAATGTGCATCAAAATGCACTGATCAAATTCCCCCACACTTGAACTTTTGCACTCCGAGCAAAATGAAAAACAAAACAAAGAAAGCACAAATACATCAAAAGTTACTCATCCTAGGCTAAAAATCTTCTTCGGGTAAGTTTGCATCGACAGGTACTAATCTTGCACACTAAGGACATCGTAAGAACACTAACCACAGATATGGAGACATAAGCCTCCTAAATACACAAATCAATTCAATTCATATTATTATACCATAGCCTAACTTACTCATCCTTTTTGCTCTTTTTCATTCAGGCGCAATCACATTAAGCCCGTTATCTCCACACACTTATAGCAGGACGACCGGTTAGTGACTCTGATCCTTTTTTGCACGGGGTTCCGGTACTTACGTGGCATAACCCTTTTGTGAAGCTATGAAGAAGAAATATAAAAAGGAAGAAGCGTACACAACAACTTCTTACTTCTTATATTTCTTCTCATAGTATCTCAAACTAGATGAAGTTTGATGCCGCTATTATTTCTTCATTCACTAAAATGTTTTGTTATTGTTGAGTCCTACAATAAACATGAAAAACATCATGTTTGTGAAGCCGTGAAAAAAATACAAGGTGGATGAAGTTTCTATCATAGCTTCATGCTTCTTGTACGTTTTTTCATAGCTACACAAACAATATGTAACATAGCCAAAGTATGGTTTTTGTTAAGGTAGGGAAGATGAATCTCAAAAAATGAGAATAATTACTCAACAAAAACAACATACAACAAATGAGAAAATGGGGAACTATATAATAATAAGATGTAAGAAGAAGAATACCTTAACGTATGAAGCACAAGATTCGCGACTAATGACAAAGAAGAAGAGAAAAAATTGGTACTAGGGTTTCACTATGAAGGAAACGTTGCTAATGTCAATAAGTAAGATTTAATTTGCTTATATATGGGTAAATTATTTCACAATGGTTATCTACCAACCGTATTGATAAGTATATCACAACGGTGGTACACACCAACCGTAGTTGTTGAAAGTATTTGTGGGTAAATATTTTCGGTATATATCGTATCCACAGGGATTGGTTTAATAGTACTGTCGTTCTATAGTTGGCTCTTTTGAGTGAGAAAAAGTAATTGGATTTGTTGTTATGATTATAACTATGCTATTAAATCTAACAATAATGTAAATGCAAGTTCTGAAAGTTTGTTAACGATTAAAGAGATATGTTGAGCTTTAGGGTTCATCAACCTATTCCTATACAAGGTATTAATTAAATCACAATTGAACAATCATTCGAATTATTATCCTCACTTATCCTCAAATATGATTCCATGTCTGCAAATCAAATTAGATAAACTTTAACCGTTATGAGATTCGATCTCTCCAAATATCAATATCGGTAATAGTAATAAAGAACGATAATTATGAAAACCCAATCACAATTCCATCTCTGCAAATTGGGATTGGATCAATATAGTAACCTAGCGCAAAAGTTAGAATCTTTTCTTTCGATCAAAAACTCCACAATGATTTAATATAAAAACAAGGTTTCTTATTGATAATAAATTCAAACAATTGTTCATAGGAATTAATCAATGGTATTGTATATTCATAAGCTAATTACTACCTTAAACTCAACAAGAGGAATTTAGCTCTCCATAGACATGAAGAACACACAAGAATTAATGGAGGGATTCATCTTCTTCAAAGGAATATCTTCAATTGGCAAAGAATCCACCTTCAATTGTTGTTCTCAGCTTCAGAATCAGAATGCTCTCCTAATTTCGCTCACAAAAAGTCAGTCTCCAAAAGTCCCCTCCTTATGAGGATTAGGGCTTTTATTTATAGCCTTTTTTCTTTATAACGCAATCACCGCGGCGCGACACGGGCTGGCGAGGCGCGAACCCAAGTCAGAAGGTCTTGCGCGTCTCGCCTATGATTGGCGTGGCTCGCCACTTGCTTTAGCCCAATTCTTTGTGATTCCTCTTCTTCAGAGCTTCTACGCTTGCGTGTTCCTTCGTCTTTGCTTCTTAACTTCAATATCTGCACAAATAACACCCAAAGTGATGCAAGTCGTTCTACAATTAACATCGAACCTCGAAAGTTCAATTCTAACTATAAAATCTTTAAAAATCACAAGATATATTCACTTTTAGCTCAAAAGATAGTTAATGTAACACATGAAAACACCATTTATTCACTCCTAACAAACTCTCCCCAACTTAGAGTTTTGTTTGTCCCTAAACAAAATTACTTACCTCAACGAAACAACAAAAACATACCAACAATCATGCCACAAGTTTTTCAAAAAGGTTTTTCAAGTGGCTCAATTCAGCAGCCAAATCAGATACTCCTCATCTCCCTGCAAACTCAGAACACGTACATGAAACAGATTTTGAAAGAAAATTACCTCCAGAAGTTCAAAACACTACACAATTATAATTGAATCAGCACTAATCACTCTCATAAAAAAGTATGATGAATAATAGAGGGGTTAAACACTCATCCAAATGATTAAATCAACAAAAATCCATATCATACGTTCACCATATTGTTCGCATCAAGTCCTGTGGAATCTGTGAATCAGAAGGTCTTTCCAGCGTTGTAATGTGGTTTAGATTCAAAGAAAAGAAGATAAATGAGGGTTGTTCCGAATCATAACTCCTTTCCTTTTCCTTGATTCCTTAAACTTTTTTCACCCATTCTTCTTTTTCACTCGTAGATCGATGTTTCTCTTTTTTTTTTCAACAACTGTTTACTTTCAAACGTTGTTCTTCTTTTGTTTCTCTCTTTTTTTTTCAAGCTACAAATTTCTTTTGTTCTTTGCAAATCACTGCCTATACTTACTCTTATTTTGATTATGACTCTCCCCAACTTGGAGATCAACCTGTATTTAGATTATATGAATGCTCCCCTACTTTCTATGAAGGTCAAAGAGAAAACACATCACCAAAGTTTATGGTCGATGGACCAAAACAAAACTTTTTATTGAGATCAAAACTCACCAGGTGTTTCCTTGGTGCATATGATGAAATTTACCTTGACCTCGGGCTCAAAGAATGGTTAGCAAAGGATCACACTCTCACAGAAGAAAATAAGTTTTAGGATGAAACCAGCTCAAAGAAACTCTCAGATTCAAACAAATGCCTAAATCACTTCCACAGATTTCCACAAACGATGCGACAAATGGTTTAGCATGATACAAACAAGTTGAAATACTCGATGGTCTCCTGCATATATAGTAAACAATGGAAAGTTTTCCTCACAATGGTTAAGGCAAAGCCGATCCAACAAAAATAGTGTACCATAAAGAACTTCTGCCAAGTATTTACTAACAACCTATGTTTCATGCATACACTAGGAGTTTGAGTTTAAAAATTCATACCTGACTTGTTACTTATTGAAAAAGAAAGTGAAAACTGAAATTTTTAAACATTCACTTACTACCACTTTCATACATGTTGCTCCATTGTTGGTACTTTGCTTGCCCTTCACTTGAGCTTTTCTTTGTGTTTTCAGGACTACTCACTCTAAATTGGGAACAACATAAAAAAAAAAACAAAACAATTTGCAATACTTAAAAACAAGATCGACAATAAGCAGACAATATCATCATATCAGTTAGCAAACATCTCAATCTCATCCGCATTGCAATTGTGTTGGGTTATTAGTTTCAACACCTGCACCCCCCCTACAAGACAAAGGTTGGATTCCACCCAACCACAATATGTGAATTAGCTTTCCCGGGTCGGGAAAGTTCTCGCCTTAGGGGCAGCAGATTCACTAATGTTGAATTTTGCCCTGCCGCGGCTCGCAAAGTTACACCCGCGGCACGCCAAACTCTCTGTTTGGCTTCGCGGCGCGCACATTTACACTCGCGGCTCGCCAAACTGTCTGTTTGGCTTCGCGGCGCGCCCATTTTACTCGCGGTGCGGCTTTGCGAATTAAAACCTATTTGTGAAGATATGATGATACATAGAAATAATAAAAGAAAAACAAAAGAACTTACTCTGTTGGGTTGCCTCCCAACAAGCGCTTCATTTAACGTCGCATGGCTCGACGGTCAAGATCCTTCTCTTATGTGCTCAAAAGTGAGATTGTGCACACTTCTCTATCAAACTCTCCCCCAAGGTAGTTTTTTAACCATTCTCCATTAACGGTCCAACTTTCTTTAGTATTACTATCCTCAATAGTAATGGCACCATATGGTTTGACTTCCTTAATTACGAACGGTCCTGACCATTTAGACTTTAGTTTTCTTGGGAAAAGCTTGAGTCTAGAGTTGAATAGTAGAACAAGGTCTCCCACTTTGAACTCTTTCTTCTTGATTCTCTTGTCGTGATACCTTTTCATATTTTCTTTGTACATCTTACTAGACTCATATGCTAGGTACCTGAATTCCTCAAGCTCATGGATTTGATTCTTCCTTTTCTTATAAGCCAAACTATCATCTCTATGGAAGAATCGTAAGGCCCATAATGCTTTGTGTTCCACCTCTACCGGGAGGTGACATTCTTTACCATAAACCATTTGAAACGGAGATGCACCAGTCGGTGCTTTGTATGTTGTCTTATAGGCCCACAAGGCATCATCAATCCTTACTGACCAGTCTTTTCGGGATTCTGACACAGTCTTCTCTAGAATATTCTTGATTGCTCTGTTTAAGATCTCTGCTTATCCATTGGTTTGGGGATGATAAGGTGACGCTATCTTGTGGTTGATATGATACTTGTCCAGCACTTTCGCTACCTGCTTGTTAACAAAGTGAGATCCACCATCGCTTATAATCACTCTAGGCATGCCAAAACGTGTGAATATGTTTCGATTTAAAAATTTTAGCACAGTTTTGGCATCCGCTTTTGGTGTGGCGATGGCTTCTACCCACTTGGAGACATAATCCACTGCAACTAGAATATATTCATTAGCAAAAGAAGGAAGAAAGGGCCCCATGAAATCGATTCCCCAACAATCAAAAACTTCTACTTCAATAATGGTTTGAAGCGGCATCTCATTTCGTTTACTTATCCCACCAACTCTTTGACATTTGTCATAATTCTTTGCATGATGATGGGCGTCTTTGAAAATAGTAGGCCAGAAAAAACCGGATTGGAGAACTTTTGTTGCCGTCCTCTATCCGTTGAAATGCCCACCACTAGGTGAATTATGACAGTGCCACAAGATTTGTTGGGCTTCTTCTTCAGTAACACATCTTCTTAAAATGCCATTCTTACCTATTTTGAACAAATATGGGTCGTCCCACACATAGTATTTTGCATCGGCTAACAACTTTTTCCTTTTGTTCCAATTAAAATCCTCCGGTATCATACCGGTTGCTTTATAATTAGCAAGATCGGAGAGCCAAGGTCTTATTTGGAGTTGAAAAAGTTGTTCATCCGGAAACTCATCATTTATTCCAGCCTCTTGGTTGGTGACATTTACATTGACCAAACGGGATAAATGATCTGCTACCACATTTTCTGAACCTTTTTTATCCCGGATTTCTATGTCAAATTCTTGCAAAAGAAGAACCCAACAATGAGCCTTTGCTTCGAATCCGGTTTAGTAAGCAGATATTTAATGGCCGCATGGTCTGTGTAAATCACCACTTTTGACCCAATGAGATAGGATCTAAATTTTTCAAGGGCATACACTATATCTAACAATTCTTTTTCTATGGTAGCTGTAGCAGAGTCGCCAGCAGAGTCGTCAGTTGTAGCAACCTGCCCTAAAAATTAAAGATTAGAGTCGCCACCTATTCTACCAAGGAGAATAGGAAACCTTACGCAGTTAAGAGATCAGGGTAAGATACTATATTCAGGTCGAGGGAAGGTGTTAGGCACCCTCAACTCTTTCCTAAGGTTTGCATTATAAAGCTAAAGTTTATGACTAACATAAAGAAAGATGACAGTCAATTAACAGGGTTAAGGCAAATAATTAAGATTAAAGGTTTATGATTAAAGAAATAAGATCGGGAAAAAATGAGATTTGTGGGGAAGGGGACTCGCCTTGTTGCCAAGTGCCTACGTACCTCCTTATGGAGGATCAGAGTCTACGTAGTTCGGGGCACAGGGTTGTACGCCTTAGAATTTGATGTGATATGATTTTAAGGCTTTTTGAATGGCCTATCGTAGTTTTGAAATGCGAAGTTCGAAGGTATTTTGAATTACCTTATCGTAGTTTGAACATCGCAGTATTGAAGAGATGAAAATCTGTGGTTTGTGGTTTGATGTGTTTTAAGTGTTTGGGAAGTGTTTTAGGATTTGGGCGTACAACCCTGATTTTAATTTGTACTATCAACCGCGATAATCGATTGATTCAATTACCATAGTTAACAAATTAGTAGTTGTATCATTACCAATTTTAATCGATTGATTCAATTATCACTAATAATGAATTATAGTATTTTTTAATAATTTTTATGAATTAATTTGTATCGTTACCCCTCGTAATCGATTGATTTGATTAAAAAGAATAACGAGTTTTAAAAGGTGTGCTAATCATCGTAACCAATAGATTTGGTTAAAACCATTTAGCAAAATAAATGTTATTTTAATTTATATTTGATTTGAATTTAATTAACTAGACAATTAATTGATTATTACCCACAACGATCAATTGATTTAATCGAAGCGAATAATAAATTAAATTCTATTATTGTTTGGCTAAAACCTATAGAAAACCCTAATCCTAATACTTTGGCCACTGGCCAATGGGATCGGGTGAACCCTAATGCATTGGTAATTTTCTAGGGTTTTTCATGATTTTTATAATTAAAGATGGATTAAAATTAATTAAATTGGGTAGTTGAGATAATCGGGAGAACGACCCTAATGTTAATTTATATTCAAATTCTAATTATATTATTGAAATTAAATTATGTATATGATAAAAATAACTAAAATCAATTATACAATTATACAAATAATATAAAACAAATAAAAATATAAAAACAATAAAGGAACCTAGGCATTACTATTGTGGTGCAGGTCCACGAGGGTTCATGGTGTATCAATGCATTAGAAAGCGTTGGATCAATAGTGGAGGTGATCTGATGGAGAGAAACTGAGGGTCCATGGTGTTCCTTCGTGGGGCGCACGCGCAGGATTTGCGAATTGGTTAGCATGGAATAAGTTAAGAAAACAAAAAATTTCGTCTGACCTGAGAACCGAACCCAGGTACCTTCGAACATCATGGAGCGCTTCAATCACCTGTACCAATTTTCCAAGCTGATAAGCATACGCATATAAAACATAATATATTAACAAAGCTAATTCAAAAATTCAAACAGAGTTTTGCGCGCCGGTACTGTTCATCCCCTTCGTGGGACTGGTTTTCTTTAGCTACGAAATACCTGCGAGTTCGCTGCGAACGTCTTCCATAGTTAACACCTGCAGATTTGAATCTCACATAATAGGTAATATAAATTCCAAATAATTACATGGTTCAATTGAAAATCTTATTCTAAACACGACAGCGTCCATAGTTTAGCCCAATTCTGCCTCTTTCGGAAAACCCCAAAACAAAGCTTCCAATACCTAACAATGGTGGTTCTTCATATATGCCTTAAAACAATGAATTAATAACCCAAAAAGAACCTAAACATCCTACCAATCCATAATATGCAAGCAAAAACCATTTATATATGATAAATTTAAGAAAACGAAATCAAATTAAATTGAGTAAACCGTGAGCATATTGGCGGTGATTCACGAGGTGGCGCGGCCTGGAAGTGATCGGGAAAGCTTTATAGAGGACCTGGGGACATGATAGAATCCATAAAACGTTTTGAAACAAGCTCCCACGCCTAAACCGAATTCAATTTTCTTTAAAAAAAATTTTGAGTTTTGTTCACGGTTTTCAGGGCTACAAAACCTATTTTTCCAACCCCTTGCATTTGGTCATGTTCAGGTATATATAGAGATTAAATTAGGTTAATATAACTGAACCAAATCTCCTTGAATCAAGAGTTTGCATTTGGTTACAAATCATCTTCCAAACTTTCCAAACTTGGCCAAATTTGCACTAATCTTATGCCAATAATTTGTTCAAGAAATTTGCTTGATAATATGGAATAAATATTGATTGGAATGATAATTACAAATCCCCCTCACCAAATATTTGACTTTTATTGATTTATATAACTTTTAATCATTATTTAAATGAATAAAAAAACCATATAAAATCAAATAAAATTCATTAATTCGTGGCAATTGGTTTTGATAACTTAGATAGCTTGTGGACCAAGATTAAAGCTTAAAAAGTTAGGCCCATTTGTAAAAACAATTATTTTGAACCACTTTTGTTTCACACATTTCCTTCAAAATCGCCCAACTTTGACAAGGCATATCTCACTCAATGTTTAAGCTATGAAGGAGTTCTAGGACTTTTTGGAAACCTCAAGATGCCCTCTATAATCCACTTTGGAACATATTTTTCATTTGGAGATTTTATCTTGATCATATGCCCTTTGACAAAAAACTGCTTTTGAATGATGTTTGAAAAGGACCTGTAATCTTTTGCATCAAATCTCCCAAATGAAGCATTTCTGGCCTTGGCTTGTGAGAGACAAAGTTGTAGAGAATCCAATTTCCTTCCAAATAGGCTTTGAGTGGGAAATTTTTGATGCTCCGTGTGAAAGTTATGATCAGTCAAAGTTGAGTTGACTTTTCCTATAAAAACCCTAATTTGAACCTTTTGAAATTTGTTCATTTCTGAGTTTTTATTAATGGATCATGATCACTATTTGATCAAATGATGGATATGACTTCACATACTTGATGTTGACCAAAAATCTTGAAGTTTGACTGTATTTTGACTATAGTTGACCTTTTAGATCAACACAGTCGATTATTGGTCGTCTGAGCACTGGAGTGAGCAATCCTTAGAATAGGAGCTTGACTTTTGACATGGATGTGCCTTGAGACATATGAGAGACCTTGAGATCCATTTGAGGCCTTGAATATTCACAAAAATGAAAACCCTAGTTTTTGGAGATCTTTGATTAGGAGAGAGTGACTTGATTAAGCCTTTGAACCTTGAGCCATTGAAGATGCATAGAGGAGGGAAAATTTTGGGGGTATGACAGTAGCATAATTGACTTGAGCATAATTTAGCACCTTACTTGCATAGTGTATGACATGAAATATTTTTCCTTTTCTTTGGCCTAATACCGCACCTATGGCATAATCGCTAGCATCAAACATAAGTTCAAAATGGGTTTTCCAATCGGGTGCTACGATCACAGGTGCAGTGGCTAGCCGTTCTTTTAGGTCATTGAAAGCTTGTACACAAGATTCATCAAAATTAAAACATGTACCTTGGTTGAGTAAATTACTCAAGGGCTTGGCAATATTTGAAAAATCTTTCACAAATCTTCTATAGAATCCTGCATGACCTAAAAAGCTTCTTACTCCTTTGACATTTATTGGAGGTAGAAGCTTTGAAATTACCTCCACCTTGGCCTGGTCCACTTCAAGTCCTCTGGAAGATACTTTGTGTCCGAGTACAATTCCTTCAGTTACCATGAAATGGCATTTCTCCCAATTTAATATCAAATTGGTTTCAATACATCTTCCAAGTGCCACATCCAAATTATTCAAGCACATATCAAAAGTTTTTCCAAATACTGAGAAGTCATCCATGAATACTTCAATACTTTTTTCAATGAGGTCTGAGAATATGGCTTGCATACACCGTTGGAAAGTAGCTAGAGCATTACATAATCCAAATGGCATCCGTCTATATGCAAAAATTCCGAATGGACATGTAAAAGTTGTCTTCTCATGATCTTCTGGGTTTACCACAATCTGATCGTACCCGGAATACCCATCTAAGAAGCAATAGTAATTCTGTCCCGATAACCTCTCAAGCATTTGATCCATGAATGGTAGAGGGAAGTGATCTTTTCTCGTAGCTTTGTTGAGTCTGTGATAATCGATGCACATTCTCCACCCGGTTACGATTCTTGTTGGAATGAGTTCATTCTTGTCATTACGGATTACCGTCATGCCTCCCTTCTTTGGCACAACATGTACTGGACTCACCCATGCACTATCAGAAATTGGGTAAATCATACATGCTTCTAGAAGTTTGATCACCTCCTTCCTTACTACTTCTTTCATTGTTGGATTTAGTCTTCTTTGTGGTTGAGCTACCGGTTTGAATTCTTCCTCTAACATGATCTTGTGCATGCAATATGCAGGACTTATACCTTTCAGATCCGCCAATACCCATCCAATTGCAGCTTTATTCTTTTGGAGAACTTGAATGAGTCTTGCCTCTTCTTTTGTAGTCAACTTAGAACTGATAATGACCGGTTTATTTCCCTCTTCATCTAGAAAGACATACTTCAAATGAGGTGGGAGTAGCTTTAATTCTATCTTTGACTCTTTAACACCCTTTTTTAGCTCCAAATCTTCTACCTTGTCCTCCTTTGTGATCGTGTTGCCACCTTTCTCTAGTTCCTTTAAAAACAACTCAATTTCTTTTTCTTCTTCTTGAGTAAGTACATTGAAAGATTCAACAAGAGATCTCTCTAAAGGGCTAGATAGATGAATTTGGTTTGCCACTTCAACTACACTCTCTTCAGTAACATCCATGCGAAAACAGTCATTCTTGTCTTTTGGTTGCTTCATGGCATCGAAAAGATTAAAGCATACCTCTTCATCTTGAACTCTTAACTTCATTATACCATCATCAATATCGATCATCATCCGGGCTGTTTTCATGAATGGTCTTCCAAGAATGATAGGTGACTCCTTATCTTCTTCCATGTCAATCACAACGAAATCTACCGGAAACAAAAATTTGTCTACTTTCAATAACATGTCTTGTGCAACTCCATAAGGAAGAGTGGTTGATTTATCTGCTAATTGTAAAGTCATTCTTGTTGACTTCATCTCAATATTTCCCAACCGCTTCACTATTGATAAAGGAATTAAATTGATACTTGATCCTAGATCGATCAATCCATTCCCAATATTTTAATTGCCAATTGTAACCGGCAATGTGACTCTTCCAGGATCTATCGCTTTTTGAGGAAGGCGTGATATTATAGCACTACATTGTGCATCAAGTATAACAACTTCTTCTTCTTCCAGTCTTTTCTTCTTTGTCAAGATATCTTTCATGAATTTCGCATATTTTGGAATTTGAGCAATTGCTTCGGAGAATTGACTATTAATTTGTAGTTGCTTAAAAATTTCCATAAACCTTGCATATTGCCTCGCATTGTCCTTCTTCGATGGAGCATGGGGATATGGCACATGTTGACTTGGTATCACGTTGCTTGCCATCTTTTCTCTACTACTCTTTCTTTTTAGCTTTTCTTTCTTTTTAACTTCTTTATTGACATTTTCTCCTTCAGCATTATTATCAATAATTTCATATTATTCATCTTCTCCATCATGTTCTTCAGCTTTCTCTTCCGTATCATCTTCAACATCATTCTTTTCAACTTCATTATTACTTCCTTTTTGCCCAGTCCTTGTCACCATCGCTTTGCAATGCTCTTTTGGATTCTCTTGAGTGTTGGCTGAGAAAGTTGCATTTGATTGATTAGCTGCAATCTGTTTAGCCAGTTGGCCCACTTAAGTTTCCAAATTCTTTATAGTTGCCTCTTGATTTTTTTGATTTGTCATTGACATTTGCATGAACTGATTCATGGTCTTTTCCAACTTAGATTGTCCTCCTTGTTGTTGTGGCGACGATTGAGTGTAAGGTTGAAAGGCTTGTTGTTGATATCCTTGATTATGTGGCCTTTGTTGATAACCTTGATTGTTATTCCTTGGTGGATAACCTTGTTGATACGGAGGATTTTGATATTGATTCTGCCTTTGTCCTTGATTGTTGTTCATGTAATTCACTTCTTCTTCCAACACCGGCGGGCAAAATCCTGTCTGATGCTCTCCCTTGCATAACTCACACTTCGCAACTTGATAAGAATTAGATACACCATTCAGCTCCTTGAGTTGTTGTGGTAATTTAGACATTTGTTGCGTCAAAAGTTCCACTTGCGATGTTAGTAACTTATTTTGGGCCAGCAAAGCATCACTGTTATTCAATTCCAAAATTCCGGCTTTCTTATCTCTGACAGTTCGATAATGATTCTCCTGACGATCATTCAGAGCCATTCGCTCTATTATCTGAGTAGCTTCAGCAGGTGTCTTTGACATAAGTGAACCACCAGTTGTGGCATCCAAGAGTGTCTTGTTTGTAGCTGTGAGACCGTTACGAAACATGTGGATTTGATCAACTTCTGCAAAACCGTGTCCTTTGCATTTTCTCAACATAGCTTTATACCTTTCCCATGCTTCATTCAATGATTCATTACAGCCTTGAGAGAATACTGTTATTGCTGTTTTTGCTTCAAAGAATCGGTTTTGAGAGTAAAACCTTTCTAAAAATTTTTCCTCTAAGGTATTCCAGTCGGTCATCACTATTTCGGGTTGATCCAAGTACCAATCTTTTGCCTTAGATAACAAAGAATGTGGGAACAACCTCTTGAATAGTGTCTCTTCATCAGCTTGAGCTACACCAGTCGTACCCGCTAACTTATAGAACCGAGTAAGATGCGTGTACGGATCTTCATGGTCCAATCCGGCGAAAGGACTTGCCCAAATCAACTGTATGATATCGGTCTTCAATTCTGACGGTCGCCCGTTGGCGGCAGTTCTAGCGAACTGTGGGTTGAGTCTTGGACTATTAGCACATGGACCAGTAGCAGCCATGTTGACAACAGTTGGTTGTATAATAACTTCCTGTTCCTCTTCAGCGAATAGTTCGTGAAAGAAAAGTCCTTCTTGCGACTCGTCAATTGTTTCCAGTTGCTGTGACGATGTCGCGAATGCGTTGTCTCTTGCTCTTGCTATGATTGCTCTTCTTCGTGTTTTGCTGTTTAACCTCCTAGCGGTCCTTTCGATCTCGGGATCAAAAAGAAGTTGATCACTGGGGACTTTGCTGCGCATACACGAATTTCTGTAAAAACTAACAAACGAGTGAAACAACCAAATCGATAAACTAGTAACAAAAACTCAAAATAAAACTATTGCAATGCGTGCAATATTGACACCAATCCCCGACAACAGCACCAATTTGTTGAAAGTATTTGTGGGTAAATATTTTCGGTATATATCGTATCCACAAGAATTGGTTTAATATTATTGCCGTTCTATAGTTGACTCTTTTGAGTGAGAAAAAGTAATTGGATTTGTTTTTATGATTATAACTATGCTATTAAATCTAACAATAATGTAAATGCAAGTTCTGAAGGTTTGTTAACGATTAAAGAGATATGTTGAGCTTTAGGGTTCATCAACCTATTCCTATACAAGGTATTAATTAAATCACAATTGAACAATCATTCGAATTATTATCCTCACTTATCCTCAAATATGATTCCATGTCTGCAAATCAAATTAGATAAACTTTAACCGTTATGAGATTCGATCTCTCCAAATATCAATATCGGTAATAGTAATAAAGAACTATAATTATGAAAACCCAATCACAATTCCATCTCTGCAAATTGGGATTGGATCAATATAGTAACCTAGCGCAAAAGTTAGAATCTTTTCTTTCGATCAAAAACTCCACAATGATTTAATATAAAAACAAGGTTTCTTATTGATAATAAATTCAAACAATTGTTCATAGAAATTAATGAATGGTATTGTATATTCATAGGCTAATTACTACCTTAAACTCAACAAGAGGAATTTAGCTCTCCATAGACATGAAGAACACACAAGAATTAATGGAGGGATTCATCTTCTTCAAAGGAATATCTTCAATTGGCAAAGAATCCACCTTCAATTGTTGTTCTCAGCTTCAGAATCAGAATGCTCTCCTAATTTCGCTCACAAAAAGTCAGTCTCCAAAAGTCCCCTCCTTATGAGGATTAGGGCTTTTATTTATAGCCTTTTTTATTTATAACGCAATCACCGCGGCGCGAACCCAAACAGAAGGTCTCGCGCGTCTCGCCTATGATTGGCGCGGCTCGCCACTTGCTTTAGCCCAATTCTTTGTGATTCCTCTTCTTCAGAGCTTCTACGCTTGCGTGTTCCTTCGTCTTTGCTTCTTAACTTCAATATCTGCACAAATAACACCCAAAGTGATGCAAGTCGCTCTACAATTAACATCGAACCTCGAAAGTTCAATTTTAACTATAAAATATTTAAAAATCACAAGATATATTCACTTTTAGCTCAAAAGGTAGTTAATGTAACACATGAAAACACCATTTATTCACTCTTAATAGTAGTCATATCCCTTTAAATTTTTATATAAAAGTAAATAAAAAAGAAACGACGCGCCTTAACATTAAAGGAATAGTATATATGATGACGCCAAGGTTCGAACCCATGAAAGCTTGATGGTTTTACCACGGTTGGATACTCAACCGTTTTTATATACAATTAATTTTTAATCAAAAAACAAAAATAATATGGTTGCTCCTTAGTTAGAGATGTCACCACAGTGTAGTGAAGAACCATGGTGACCATGGCATTGTTGCTTTTGTGTTTTGTAGTAGTGTGGAGATCTAGTTGAATATATTGAGCATGTGAAAGACCAACTAAACTTCTACCATGCTGACGAAGATGTAAAGTGAAAACTTTTTGCACTGAGCTTAACTAAATCGCTCATAGCCCTATACAAGTCCCTTTTGTATAGAGACGTAGTTTATTGGTTTGACATATCCGAGGCTTTCACCGCCCATTTCACCACCAAGAAGAAATAACAACCATCATGGATCTGTCGAGCCGGGTCTCGTAGGGTAAGAAGAAGAACATACACAACTACATTGATCGTTTCACCAAGGTAGTAGTTGTTGGAGGCCTATATGAGAGCCTAAAGTGTTGTATTTTTTAGAAAGACCACAAACCATATTGTACATTCTGAGAGGATCTAGGGTGAAAGGAGCCCCACAAAATGAAGTGTTTAATTGGTATAAAAAACCTTACATTAACTATGAAGATAAACTGCTAGTCGGATGAGGTATTCACGCGTCTATGAGTGTAGGATCTGGCCAACCATCTGAGAAAAACTTTGCTCGGCCTAAGTGAACACGGGCCCTAACCAAGGTTTAAAGCGCACACTTCCTTGAACACTTCACTAGAGAGGATCTTGAAGGAGTATGCTAGCACAGAGTTTAAGTATGTTATAATAAAGAGCTTTAATCGGTTAGGAAGTCTGCACGGACTAATAGGTCAAAATACTGTTGTTTCTATAATAGTCACAACCACAACACCAACGATTGTGTCCAGCTGAAGAGTGCAATTAAGGGGCTAATCAAGAAAGGGCGGTTTTCGAGAGTATACCAAGGACATCAAGAGGAACCAATAGGATTCTCCCTAAAGGAAGCAATCTCCCAAGAAATCTATTGAGATTGTGGCCACAGGGAAAGGAAAAGATGTAAATAATGGAGAAGACTTAGGGCACAAGGGGAATTCATGTACATTGCTTCAATCACGGGAGGTTCCCTAAGGGTAAGCAATTCTTCCAAGGGAACTGTAAAGAGGAAAATTGTTGAGCCGGTGGTCATCAACAAGAAAAAGGAAAACACCTCTACCAAAGGTGTAACACCCAAATTTTTGATTTAATTATTTTAATTAAGTTAGGGTGTTTTATTTGATTTAATTGTTGTTTTTGGAAATTATTGGAGTGTTGGTAGAATTATTAGAATGATTAGAATTTTTAATTATTTTTTAAATAGAATTAATAAAAAATATAAGATAATTAGTTTTGGGGAGGAAAATTGACATATAATGAATATTGAGGAGGAAGATAGTATTAGCAAGAAATAAGGAGAATAAAGAGAATTAATAAAATGAACTTAATTTTTTTTTATTTAAATAGAGGAGTTTGGAGAAAATTGAGTCAGTACATGTTTTAGGTGGAAATAAGACAAACGAGAGAAAACCTAGAAGAAGCTTTTGGAAGGAGTATAAGGAAAATCCCATAGCCAAAGCGTCATATTTGCTTCAAATTCGAGGTAAGGGAGATTATTCATATATGAGTATTTATATATATGTTTTTGGGACAGTAAGAACTCAAATAGGTGAAATAGGCGAGCTTTGGATCTCTTCAATAGGGAGAAAAACACAGGTAGACATGTAATGTGATTGACCACCATATTTTATGTGTAACTTGAGTTTCATAAGTTCGTTTGAGGTGCGTCAGTTGGGTTAGTAAGCTAACACGATAACAATTTTGTTGAAGTGGGGAAATTAGGTCCAGGAGCGCTACAACAGTAGAAGTTCTATGGTTTTTATACTAGAGGCGTAGTCAATTTTTAGTCTTGCGTTGGTCATCTTGTTTCATGCATAACTTAAAATTCAAGTAATTCATAGTTGACTTTTGACCATTTTGCGTAAAATATAAAATGTTGCAATGGTTTTAACCTAAGTGAGTGTAAGGGATAACTTAAGGTACAATACCATGATAAACAGTAAAACTAAAATTATCATAAATCGATCAACTCAAATTACAATAGACAGTAATGTTAAAATATAAAAATAATACGAGGGACCACCAAAATACCCAGATGAAATCTATGGTTCTTATGATAGTCCACAATCCTCAAGCATGAGTTATTTAAGAGTGAAATGTTTAAGATTATTGTAGTAGTCCAAAATGAAATTCTAAAAAGTGTTACTTTTTCTATCCCATCCACTTTCCAAACAATAGAATGACAAACTTGTCATACAACAAAAAATAATTTCAAATTTGGCATTAGCCATATAAATTATATCAAACAAATAGAGAAAGAAGAATACTTAGATACAATTTTTTACATGTGGTTTTTAGTATTTTCTAATAAAAATACGACAAGTGTACTTAAATATCATTTTGCAGGGGCAGTTCTATAGCCCAGCAAGCCCGGGCACGCGCCCGGGCTCAACCTCTATTTTCTTTGTATTTCCCCAAATTTAATAGCCGATTTTTAAACGAAATTAGGGGAAAAATTAGTAAAAATAAGGGTGTAAAAATTAAAACAGATGAATACCCAATGGTCCAGACAGACCCAACCCAATTAATTATTTGTGACTTAAAACAAAAATTAAAAAAAACAAAACTAAACAGTACCGCAAATTAAAATCCTCTCTTTATCTCTGAACTGCCCCTGCTGCCTGTTCCTATTCCTCTCTATCCTTTACGTCACTTTCCAGCTAGCAGCAGAGGTAATATACTTCTTAATTTGTCTTCTTATTAGTTATTATAACAATACAATACTAGTATTATATTATATTATAACAATAGTTCAATTTGGATGTTCCAATTTATTGTTAATTTCATAGATCAATTTTCTTGTTTCATCCTTTTTCTTTATCTTGCATATATGGATTTTTCTTTATCCTTCACAGTTTAATTTTCGTATCTTGCTTTAACATAATTTAATATAGGTCAATTTTACATAGTTCAATATAGGTCAATTTTACATAGTTTAATTTAGAATGAATGATAGTTCAATTTTTCTTCTAATATTTATATTGTAGTTTTTATTTTAATAGAAACTCTACTCTCTTTTTTTGGGTTCTAATATAGTATCAAAGATTTTGGTTAATTTAAAAGGTCATTCATAATGATAAAATTCTATTTTAATTTTGTTGTTATGAATTATTTATTTTATTTAATTATTCGGTCTCGTCAATTTGCGTGTTATAAATTGTTTACTTAAAAATTCGTTTCACTGAATCATTAAACTTCAGAGATGAGGGGGTTTTTGGTTCTTAGAACAAGTATTGAGAAAGTGAATGTTAAGCAACCGGAAGTCGAAGTAGAAGAAACACCCCCTAATGTGACTAACGTGTTTAATCCAAATGAGATTGTGCGTGATCCAGGATGTAGGAAACAAATTCATGATTATGCTCCGGATATTCAAGACCAAGTGAGGAGGGCATATATATTGAAGAGTCCAACGCAACCAGTCTTAGCATAAGGCATTGCTTTTCGTGGCCATGATGAAAGCTCTAATTCTCTAAACAAGGGAAATTTTAGAGAGATGGTGGATTGGGTAAAATCTAATGATGAAAAAGTAAGAGATGCTTTTGATCGTGGTCCAAAAAATTGCACGATGACTTCCGATGACATTCAAAAGGAGCTTGCAACGTCTTGTGCACATGAATTTACCAAGGTGATTATGGGAGAGCTTGGTGATAGACAATTCTCTGTGCTTATTGATGAGTCACGTGATATATCTGTCAAAGAACAAATGGCGGTGATGTTGAGGTTAGTACAATGAGTTTGTTATTGAAACTACTACAATTATCAACTTAAACTTGTAAATTTCATTCAAACATAGACGAATACATTTGATTTTTTACTTATTTTTCTAGGTTCTTGAACAACAAAGGGAAAGTTCTGGAACGATTTATTGCTCTACATCATGTCAAATATACTACATCTGAGGCACTAAAGGATGCTCTTTATGGTATTCTCGATCGTTATACATTATCTATTTCAAGGATTACAAGGGCGAAGATATGATGGGGCTTCAAATATGAGAGGTGAATTTAATGGTTTACAAAGAAAGATTCTAGATGAAAACCCTTATGCTTTCTATGTCCATTGTTATGCTCACCGTTTGCAATTGGTGGTTGTGTCCGTTGCTAGTAATTGCTCATCTATTCATGATTTCTTTGAGTACATCTCCTTGATTGTAAGCACAACAAGTGCATCTTGCAAGAGAAAGGATGCTTTGAAGGAGGCACAACACCAAGATATTTTGAATAAACTTGAGGGTGGTGAGATATCTCAAGGAAAGGGCTTGCACCAATCATCTAGTCTCGCTAGACCCGGAGATACTAGATGGGGTTCACATTATAATACCTTGATTTGTTTGAATCAGATGTGGTCCTTCGTGTTAGAGGTGCTTAGTATTGTTGATGAAGATGGACGTGGACCATCTCAAGCGGCGGGTTTGATAGAAAAAATGGAGAGCTTCAAATTTGCTTTCATTTTGAAGCTTATGTTAAAGTTGTTTGGTATCACTAATGAACTTTAAAAAAAATTGCAAACAAAAGATCTTAATATTGTGCTTGCTATGGAATTAGTTGATGATGTTAAAGCTCGATTGGCTATATTGAGAGAGAGTGGTTGGAATGATTTATTTAGTGATGTCCAAGAATTTTGTTTTGCTCAAAGTATTCTGGTGTCAAATATGGATGAAGAAATACCAGTTCGGGGACGTTCAAGAAGAGAAGGGAGGACTGTCACTAATCTTCACCATTACCGCGCAGAGATTTTTTATGTTGCTATTGACAAAATATGTGTGGAGATGGATCACCGATTTTGTGAAGGAAGTAACGTTGTGCTGGATTGCTTCTCATGTCTTGACCCTAAGAACTTTTTTTCCAAGTTTGATGTTGATTAGCTTGCTCGTCTTGCTAATATTTATCATGCAGACTTTTCTGATGATTACCGTGGAACAATAAGGGAGCAACTTGAGACTTATGTACATCAAGTGAAAAGGCATGCTTCTTTTACTTCTTGTGAAGATGTTTTCAAAGTTTTTCTATGAAGATGGTTCAAACTGAGAAACATTTGGTATTTTCATTGGTTTACAAGCTCACTGAGTTGGCTTTGATATTGCCGGTGTCAACAACATCTGTTGAAAGAGCTTTTTCAGCAATGAAGATTATCAAGTCTAATTTGCGCAACAAGATTAACGATGTGTGGTTCAATGACTTGATGATATGTTACACCGAGCGGAAGATATTCAAGTCACTTAAAGATGTTGATATTATTCGAACATTCACCGCAAAAAAGTCTCGAAGAGGGCATTTACCTGTTAATTTTATTTAGCACACTATTCGCAGGTGAATTTTCATCTCTCTTATGTAGCACACTTTATGAATATTTATATATTGTCACATGTAACGTTCAATTAAATTTTTTTCCCAGGCTATATAAAATTCCTGGCTCCGCCACTATCATTTTGGGAGTACAAATAGGAGAAAATTGCATATGTAAAGGAGAAAAATATATACTTGTCATATTTTAATTGGAAAGTAGTAAAATTACACCTAAGAAATTGTATCTAAGTTTTCTCCACAGAGAAAATAAGATGTTTCTATAACAACCTGATAGAGAAAATAACATGTTTCAATAACAACCTAATATGCTATAACAACCCGATAGAGAAAATGTCCTGTTTTTATGACAACTTAATATGTTATAACAACCATGATAGATAAAATAACATGTTTCTATAACAACTTAATATGTTATAACAACCTAATAGAGGAAAAATGTGTTTCTATAACAACCTAATATATTATAACAACCTGATAGATAAAAACATGTTTCTGTAACAACCTGATATGCTATAAAAACAAATAGAGAAAATAACTACTAATAATTAATAGAAACAAAACTGCACTTAATAAGACAGTTTCGAAAATGGTGCAAAGAAAAAGAAGAAGACGGCGTCGAAACAAAAAGGAAGAAGACGTCGTCAAAAATGGTGCAATGGCGAAGCGAGAGAAACATGGTCGTCTTAAATAATATGCAGGCCCTGTTCTAATAAAATTATGTTCGTAAATTCTGAAATTTCGTTCTAATAAAATTATGTCCGTAATAAATAAAAAAAATTCTAAATTAATATTTATTTAAATTTTAAATAACACTAAATCTAAATATTATTCCTTTTTATTTTAGTTTTCTTAATAAAATACAATTTATAAAAAAAAAATATAATTTCCTTTTCTAAATAAAATTAATTATATTATTAAATTATATTATATTATATAGAAAAAAAGGTGGTATAGTTTTAAACATGGAGAATCTTTCGTATCTCAATAGTATTCCAATATCTTTTATGAAATATTACAATATTTATTAATTTATGTAATCAAATTTATTTGCGTAAGCATATTTAACTTGTATTATTTTTTGCTGTCAAAATGATAATTAGTAGTCTTTTAACTTAAACAGTGCATAGAATAAAATTCAATCACTTTTTTACCACTCAATTCCTTAGTTTTCTTTTTTGAAAATAATAAATAACAATAAAATATAGGTCCTATTAATGTTGAGGCCCTATGCAAGAGCACGCTTGCAGTGCCTTTTCACCGGCCTTGGAGAGAGAATAAAAATGACACGTGACTCACTTAAGTAATATTTTAATCTCACTCGTTTATTTTGATCTAATGATTTAGATTCATTTTCATATTCTCACATGAAAATATCATTCAGCTTTGGTTTGCTTTATTTCACTTCATCCAGTTCCACTTTGTGTTTAAAACTTTCAAACATATTCTTGAAATTTACATGATTCTCCATGCTCTAGTGAAAAACTATTTTTTTTAAATAGACATTTAATTAGACTTCATATATTTAATATATAATATTTTGTTAAATCTTGAACATGGTCCATTTATGTGAAAAATCCTATCATTAAAAGTAGAAAATAAATTATTTCCAACAAAATTATATTACATTCATTTCAAAAAATATTTTATTTTTCACATTATAGTTTTGTCAATAAATTACTAAATTTACATCTTCATACTGTTTACGTGATTTAAATAAATTTGATCAAAGTGTATGAGAGGTCTTTTTTTGTTTAATCTTTTGATCTAATAGATTAGAAATTGATGTCATTTGAACTAGATTAGGTGTACAGATAGAAACTCTCTTGAAAAACATGTGACATCAAATAATTGCAAGTGCATGAAAACACAGAAGAATACGAGAAGCGTCAAAGAAAAGATAAGATAATTTATGTTAGATGAATTAAATAGTAAATTACGTTACTATCAAAGGAAATAGATAATGTTAGATGAATTAATGGTGAAAAGTATAGAAAAAATACCAATTTCAATTAGTACATAGCCAAAGGAGGTGAAAGCAACAATTAATGAGAGCCATGTCAACATGTGAAAGTTTGGAATTTGAGACTAGAAAAGCTGCAATGTCCCAAAACAAATTAGGTATGGATTATAAGAACTCGTGTAATCAGCTTGATGCCCTTTACTATGCAGGCAAATAGATTTCCCTACATATCTGAAATATGTTTCAGTCATAATCATAAATCACAAGAAATAAAAATATAAATCAATTTGTATTCTAAAACTTTTTAATTAGATAATATATACTGTCGTAATGTAACAATATTGTAAACATGCATATAAATAATTAAATATTGTCACGTGTAATTTTTAATGTAATAACAAACTTAAGGATGAAGTTATTGTGTAGATCACTGTGATTCCGACAAGCTTTACATACATAATCAATCCACTAATCACATGCATCATTCCACCTATTATCAAAGAGAAATATAAAATCAAATTAAATTGAAATTGTTCTAGAGTATGCACCCATATGTACAATTTGGAGTTTTAATTTCTAAAATTATATTATTATGCAATAAAAGAGTATAATTGTATACCTAAATGGACCTTGACAACTTGCATGTAAGTATAATTTTTTTTTTCTATTGAGTGGATCTGGAAACCTGTAACAATCGGCTACAAGGGCTATTACACTGGATATACCGGCTATCCATCCTAAAAGGGCTATGGTCCATGCCAAAGCCAACACTCCAGCCTTAATTACCACTGTTATTATGTGTGTTGTAGTCATCCACACATTACTTGAAACATTGTACATAAAAAATAAGTATTCTTATTCATTATTTAAAGTATGAGAAATGATTTGCTAGTTGAAATAAAAAATATTTGAAACAAGATAAATCGAATCAACCTATACAAAATCCAAACACCATATTAAAAACATATTCATCACACTAATATGACTCTAATCATGTAAGAAAAAATCTTAGTAAGCATAATATGTTGTTACTTTTTAACGAGTTTAAAGAGACACACGTTAATATATATTTATTAAATTATTGTAATACATTATTTGACCCATGTATAAAAAAAATGAGCACCATTTTTAAAATTTTTGGAAATTAGTATGCAAAAATAACTTTTACTTCAAGATCGCAAATATTTTGGAAATTAAATATCCATTCATTTCCAAAATATCACAAATACTTTGTTTTCCTACCGATTTACCGGCGAAGTTGCGCTAAAAATCTATAAGAAAAAGGTTTCACGCGGTTTTTTCTGCCGCTTCTGGTTCCCAGTTAAAACCTTCGTGGATAATATACATCTGCAGGTAAAACCGCAGGAATTGAAATCTCTAAGTAAGCCCACGGAATTTAGAATCTGCAGGTAATGTATTTCTAAAATTAAAAAAAAATGAAATTTTTTCCATTATTATTATTATTGTTTTCAGTAATCTAGAGATATACAGGTGATAGAAGAATAATATTATAATTTGACACAAAACTAGCACCTCATTGTACAATATACACTAGTTTACATTCTAGATAAGAAGCTTATATTAGAGTACTTCATTACAAGGTAGAACAAGAGATTTATGACAGACAGACATTACAAAAGGAAGACAACAAATTGTTAATCACGGTAAATTCAATTTACTACAGTCCTAAAGCATCCACATAACACGTGCTCAATCCAAAATTATTTTCCAATTAAAAGTTTGAAGAGTGGATCTAAAGATTAAACTCAACACACTTTAATTCCCATGTAGTTATTTATCAAAGAAGATTGATGCACCAACTTTAATTGCTACTTTTGCTTCTTTGGAAATTTTGCTCAGCCAATTAAATGCAGGTTCCTTGGAAGTTGATTAAAAAAAAGGCCATTGTAAACAAAAGAAGAGAAAAAAAGTGAAATTAAATTATATTCTAATAAAATAATAATATTTAGAAAGAGATGAGAAATAAAGAAAGAAGCATACTCGCCAACCAAAGCATTCATTAAACAAATTCTTGTAACATCTTTGCTCCAAGTTCTCTGTAATCTACCGATGTAAAACACTATACAAACTCAGCACAGGTAAGAGATTGAATTCAATACTAAAAGTGAAAAGAAAAATGACAAGAAAGCCATCATTAGTCACTAGGATTTTGGACAAGGAAATCGACTGAAAATTGAAAAAATAGAGTAGATCGGCGGTGTGTCTGGTTACATAGGTTTGGGCGTGTATAACATTTGAAATGGGAAAAGAAAGGAAAATAGTTTAATTTTCAAACTCACATGCATATCAATTTGAAATTGAGAGAAACATTACCCACACTTTTCACATAGATCAGTAAATTCACTAGATCAAAGTAGCCAAACTTTACGTCACCAGATCGACATAGAGGTAGCACACAACACAATCGTATAACACATTGACTCCATTTTAAACTTCAACACCACAAGTTTAATGACAACAAAATCAAAATAAAAATTAACAATTGAATTATTAAAGAAAAAATAATATCAGCCAAGAAATAAAAGAAGTCTTCATCAATTTCAAGCTGCAAAACTAGGAGAAGATCCAACATGATTGATAACCTGGAAGATACACTAATTCTCACAAGTTTCAACAATTTTGTTACAGATTTTGGTTCTTCGACCATTAACATCGTCAATTTCGGTGAGAGAAATAATTTGAATGCCAATGTTGAAGTCATTGTAATACACTTTCGTCAGTTCCAACATTCATGTCAAACAAACAAATGTGAACTTTATTTTCAAAAAAAAAAAAACAAATGTGAACTTTATCTCATCTATTGGTCCTGTCATTGAAATAAAATAATTTTTATCTTATCTACCGGTCCTAAGTTTTGCTTCTCTTAAACTCTAGTGAACTTTAAATTACCATGAAACATAGAAGTATGGTGATTTTTTAACAACAAACATTTCTAAAACTTTCTAAAAAATTGAGGTAAAATTTACAAGAAATTTTGTAGGAAAACTCGTAGAAATTCTAGAAAAATTCGTAGAAAAATCCATGATAATGTATGATGATTTCTTATTGCAAACTTATAAACTATCGTATTAAGAAAAAAAATATGTATTTTTAGTTTCTAAAAATATATTTGTTAAAAAACTTGTAGATATATTTGTAAAAACTTTAGAAATTTATATGAATTATATATATGTATTTGACTCAATAGAATCAGAAAGAAATTAAGTAATACCAATTTTGAGAGAGATGAGATATATATTTTTTTGTATACATTTTAATAATTCTTTACAACATGTAATGGTTAACTTGGAGTGACTTCAATCACACACACCTTATACATTATGTACTTTAGAAAAAATTAATGTCCATTAACCAAATCTGCAAGGTTGTTTTGAACCTTTATAATGTTTCACTATATAATGTTGAAACTTTGTTTCACTATTAAGAATCTTTTTTTCAAAGCTTACCTTTAATCCATGTGTTTTTGTTAAATTGTTAAGGAAATGTTGTTTTGTACCTTTATAACCTGTAATGAAAAAGAAGTGTAAAAATTCTAAATTTGAATCCATTGCTCTATGCCTTGATGGTTTAGGTTTGTTGTTTCAGGTTTAGTTGTGTTGGCTCACGTGGAATGAGGTTTGGTTGTGTTGGCTCACGCGAAAGGTTTGGTTGTATTTCATCTACTTTTTATGTGACTTTCATTTCTGCCTTTGTTAATTTTGTGTTAAAGTTCATGCATATTACATAAATTTTTGTTAATTTTGTGGTTTTCCGGTGTTACACAACCATGAACTCATTTCAACAAACAAATGAAAAATGGAAGGGAAAACCATTTCAACAGAACTGATAAAGATATTTATTCTTGGTGATCTATGTATTGGTAAGGCTAAGTTATTCACCAATATTATAATTTTTTCTTGGAGAATAGATAAAGATCTTATCCCACAAAATAGAAAGAAACAGTCGATCCCTTAGAATCCAGACAACCAATCAAGATCTACTAACTAACAAAACAAACTAACTAACTGCCAAAGATCTACTGAATGCTTAGAGATTCAATATGATCTATAAGGGCCATATGTTGTCTACTGCAAATGACAACATTATGTTTTATCTGGGAAACTATATCCTGAGCCATGGGATTGTTGTTGAAAACATCATCGTTTCTCGCTCGCCAAATGGAATAGGTCGTCTCTGCAAGAGCCATTTTCAGGAGGAGCCGTCTCTAGCCTTTATTTCTCAATTCCTGTATCAGCCAGCTTTTCTCTATATTCCAGCCATGCCCCGCACGCGTGTAGCCAATCCAAAGAAGAACGGAATTCCAAATTCTTTGTGTGGTCCTGCATTGAAAAATACAAATGAGCTATAGATTCAGGTTTTGTACAGAAGATACAAGAGGAATCCGTAATCAGGCTAAATCTCTATAGCCTATCTCTAGTAGCTAATCTCCCCATAAATAGCATCCAAAGTTGGAATTTTGCACGGGGTCTAGCCATATTATTGAAGAAGATATCATTCCATCCAACCTTTTTCTTATGTCTCCTCAGCCTATGGTAGTGCTTAGCAATTCCAAAATTTTCTTCTCCCAGGGTTACACACCAGTCTGGTTGCTGCATACAGAGATTCCTGCTCTTCACAATATGCTTCAGGATCCAAGAGCAGTCATGCGGTGGTGTCCAGTCCTGGAAATCCCTACCTTTCACATAGTAGGCATCAAGCCATTTAACCCAAAGTTTGTCCTTTTTCCCCTGGATGTTCCAAAGAAGCTTGAGCATAGTGGCTTTATTTCACTCAATAAGAGAAGTTATGTTCATCCCTCCAACATTTTTAGGATCACAAACCCTATCCCAAGCAATTGGGGCCTTCTTGCTACCAGAACTTTTTCCACTCCATAAAAACATTCTGCAAATGCTCTCTACATGGTGGATCACTTTCTTTGGTAGAGGGAATATCTGCATCCAATATGTTGTAACAGAGAATAACACACTTTTCATCAATTGACTTCTACCCACAACACTAAGCTGATAAGCAGTTCAGTTATGAATTCTAGCAGTAAACTTATCCATAAGAGGCTGGCACTGAGTAATAATAAGCCTTCTGCTAGATAGAGGTACCCCCAAGAACTTGAAAGGCAACATCCCCTCCTCATAGTCTGTGATCCCTAGAATGTTAGTTCTCTCCTCTAAGCTGGTACCCCTAAAACACACCTTACATTTATTAGGGTTAGCCTTCAAGCTAGTGGCCCTGGAAAATTGATTGAAAACCTGCATTACCAAATGAATAGACACCGAATCATCCCTATAAAACAACAATAAATCATCTTCAAAGTAGATTTTTGTGATCCTCAATCTGGCACACTTAGGGTGAAAATGGTAATCAGGGTTATCTTGCAATTTGGCCAAGCATCTATGCAAATAATCCATGATTAAGACAAACAAGATGGGGAAGATAAGATCTCCTTGTTTAAGCCCTCTTTTAGCCTTGAGCTTCTTACTAATTTGTCCATTAATGGTGTATCTGTAATTGACAGTAGTGAGGCAAAATATGTGAAGGATAGAAAAACACTTAGAAAGGGAGGGTTTGAATAAGTGTAGCTTTAAAACTTGTAAGATAAAAATTATTTGCACAAAGATTTTTATCCTGGTTCGTTGTTAACTAAACTACTCCAGTCCACCCCCTTGGAGTGATTTACCTCACCTGAGGATTTAATCCACTAATCACACTTGATTACAATGGTTTTCCACTTAGCCAACTGCTAAGTCTTCTAGAGTATCCTGATCAGAACCTGATCACTCTAGGAACAAACTGCTTAGACAACTTCTAAGACTTGCTAGAGTTTACTGATCAACAACCTGATCACTCTAGAACTTACAAATTAATGTAAACAAATTCTTTTAAGAGTTACAATGCTTCTTATAAAGCGATTATCACAACTGTGATTTTCTCTTAAGTTTAAGCTTAAATCTCACTAAGATATTACAACAGTAATGTAGTGAGCTTGATGATGAAGTTTGAGAGCTTTTGAATTTGACAGTGTTTCAGTTTAATGCGCAAGTGTTGTATTGAGATTCTCATCAGAACTTCATATATATAGGCACTTGAGAAGATGACCGTTGGGAGCATTTAATGCTTTGCGTATTCCGTACAACATTGCATTTAATGTTTCACTCTTTTGTCAACTACCTCGAGCCTTGTTTCCGATGTGTCTACTGACGTTGCCTTTAATAGCTTCTAACGTTCCTTTTGTCAGTCAACGTAGCCTGCCAGTCTAGTACTTGCTTCTGATATGATGTTTGTGTAAACAACGTTTGAATGTCATCAGAGTCAACCAGCTTGGTGCAGAGCATCTTCTTGTCTTCTGACCTTGAAGTGCTTCTGAGCGTGATACCATGAGAACTTCAGTGCTTCTGCTTCTGATCTCAAGTTCTTCTGAAGCTTCCATAGACCCATGTTCTGATTCTGCTTGACCATCTTCTGATGTCTTGCCAGACCATGTTCTGATGTTGCATGCTGAACCTTCTGAGTCAGTTGCTTCTTGCACTGATTTTGTGCATACTCTTTGTATAATTCCTGAAATGGAAATTGCATAGTATTAGAGTACCACATTATCTCATACAAAATTCATATCCTTGTTATCATCAAAACTAAGAATATTGATTAGAACAAATCTTGTTCTAACAATCTCCCCCTTTTTGATGATGACAAAAACATACATAAATGATATGAATTTGCGATCAGAATATCAGACGGCTAAAGACAATTACACAGCTGTAGCACAAGCATATAGACAATGTGTGAATATGTCTCCCCCTGAGATTAACAATCTCCCCCTGAGATAAATAATCCCCCCTGAAATAAATACTAGGAGAATTTTTATAAATAAAAGACTTCCCTGAGTATTTCAGTAGAGACTTTCACATATGCTTAGATCTTCAGAACATTCACAGCTTCTGATTCTTGCTTCCATAGGACAGCTTTAGAACTTGAATTTCCTAGATCTTCAGAATATTCATAGCTTCTGATTCTTGCTTCCATTGGACAGCTTCAGAGCTTGAATATCTTCTTGAGTCATTGCATGCTAGATTGTATCAGAACATTGTTGAATGTACCAGAGCATTATCAGAGCATCTCTACATCCTGAAATGTTACAGAACAAACTAAACGACAGAAGTCAGTATGAATGATTCAGAACATAAAATATGTATCAGAACATATAATTATGTATCAGAGCATACAAACATAAAATGTTTCAGAGCATATTTTGTAACTAAAACATGCATCAGAACATATAAAGAATAAGAATGAAAGTATATTCTATCATCAGAATATCAGAACATTTTTCCTTCTTGCTTCTGATTCTTGAAGCTTTATAGCACTCAGCTTGCTTCAATTTCCAAGAGCTTGATTCTTTATAGAATTGCTTTTCCACATCTCTTTGCTTCTCATGTTGAGCTTTTAGAGAGGATCTTCAATTCCTGCAAGACAACACTCAAAGACATAGAACTTTGCAAGTTCTGTTAGAAATGTGGAGCCTTTCTCCCAGCAACTGATAAAATAAATCAGATCATTTATCACATTTTTCTCCCCCTTTTTTGTCATAACATCAAAAATATAGAAGATTCAGATGAAAAAATACGACAAACACATAGAAGAAAAGGATAAATTTCATTAAGCACAGAGAGAAAGTTCAGAAGTACAAGAGGAAGGGCAAGAGAAGATGCAAAGAAAAAAAACAGATGCAGCAAAGCAAAAAGAAACAGTCTAAGACTCAATCTAAGATGACCCTAGCTTCGACATGATCTTGGCCAGCATATCATGAATCCCACTGTTGCTTTCATTCTGCCTTTCCATGAAAGCGCGAAACTCAGCATTGATTGATCTCTGCTCATCCTGGTTCTTCTGAATAACTTCAGATTGGTTTCTAACAGAATCTTCCAAGTGGTGCTTGACAGCCTTAGGAAGCTCTAAATGAAACAAGGCGGCAAAACCTTCAACAGGAACACTCCTTGACAGAATATCTGGAAAGCTTATGCCAACAGAAGATACCGTCTGGATAAGATTAAGTCTGAACAAATCCACACCGTTGAAGACAGGACCTTGAACAACTCCAAGAAATTGGGACGCTCCAAGGGTCCTGATAGAATCCAGTAAATTACTTTCAGTCAGAATATCAGATATCATTCTGGCGAAAGGAATAGTGTTCCTTGAAATATGAGGATACTTTGCCCTTTCTTCTTCTCTTGACTCAACAATAGAAGTTTTCAGATTCTCAAACAGAATGTGAGAGATATTGAGCTCTATCTTTCTGCCAATGTAGAAGAGTATACTTGTGATGAGGACTGATGTAGGCAGAGGAGGAGAATAGTTTCTTCCTGTAGTGAAGAGAACCCAGAATAATCTCAGCCCACACTTGATAGAACGACCTTAAGGTACCGGTTTTATGAGATTCAGTTCCGAAAGCAAGAGAGATTTGTTGTTCAACCTGATACCAGTTAACCCTTCCAGGTTGAGGACCGGTGCAACCTTTTTCGTCATCCAGGTTGTATAGCTTCCTGATGAGCTTTTCTGTAATAACCACTTCATGCCCTAGCACGAAGGAAATGATGGCATTTGGGGTAACCGTTGCATGTACCCATAAATCCTTCACCAGTTCAGGATAAATTGGTCCAACCAATCTATCGAGATAGTTTGACCATCCCTGTGCTAATATTCTAGCATCACACAGAAAACCGTTTGCTCTTAGGTTGTTGAAGTCCACAGCAGACTCATAGAGAACTTCCAGTTCATCAGTGGGAATCATGCAGGTTTTCAGAGGAGCATACCCATACTTGCGGAGAAGAAACTGAGTAGAAGTGAGTCTTTCTACAGGGCTTGATGAACTTGATGAAGAATACATGATGATGTTGCTTGGTGTCAGATCACAGACTAGGGTTTGAAAGAGACGAATGCAAAGCGAAAGATGCACAAAAGGAGAGAGAGAGAGAGAGAGAGAGAGAGAGAGAGAGAGAGAGAGAGAGAGAGAGAGAGAGAGAGAGAGAGAGAAGATGAAATGAAGATGAAGTGGGTTATTTAAACGGTTTGAAAAAGAAAAAAGAAAATAAAGTAAAAAGAAAACTGTTTAAAAGAAAATGACATCAATATGCATTTAATGAGAAATGACGTTAGGAGAGATAATGTGACAAAGTGAAATGATTTGCACAGTTACCTAGGGCGGCGTCTCCTCAACTGCACGCATGCTTGTACAAAAATAGTGAACACGTGTTCATTCTCTAGAAAGACTGGTGACAGCTGTTTTGCTTTAAAAAGCTTCTGAATCAACTTAGATAATGAAACGTTAGTAATAACAGAATCAGAACTTCTAATTGATTAGTATCAGAACTTCTTATATCTGCCAAGTCCTAACACATTTCAGAAGGTATTCATATAAAGATCTTCTCATCTTCTCATTCTGGGCATAAGTCCATACTGATATTCTTCAGAATGTACTTAAACCTATCTTCAGCAAGGGGTTTTGTGAAGATATCAGCCCATTGATGGTCTGTATCCACAAAGTTCAAAGAAAGAACACCCTTCTGAACATAGTCCCTCATAAAATGATGTTTAATCTCAATATGTTTAGCTTTGGAATGTAAGATAGGATTCTTAGATAAACATATAGCAGAAGTATTATCACAGAAAATAGGAATGTTACTCTCATATATCTGATAATCTTCTAGCTGACTCTTCATCCATAGCATTTGTGTGCTACATCCAGCAGCAGTAACATATTCTGCTTCTGTAGTTGAGAGAGCTATGGTAGCTTGCTTCTTGCTGTACCATGAGATCAAATGACTTCCAAGAAATTGACAACTTCCAGAAGTACTCTTTCTTTCAATTCTATCTCCAGCATAGTCAGCATCACAGAATCCTACTAAGTTGTATTCTTTAGATCTTTTGTAGACTAAACCAACGTTAGTAGTTCCTTTTAGATACCTCATAATTCTCTTAACAGCAGTTAAGTGAGATTCTATAGGATCTGATTGGAATCTAGCACACAAACACACACTGAATAGAATGTCAGGTCTAGAAGCGGTTAAGTATAGAAGAGATCCAATCATACCTCTGTACAACTTCTGATCTACCTTCTTACTTACCTAATCCTTACCTAAAACACATGTTGGGTGCATAGAAGTTTTTGCTTCTTTGCTTTCAGAAAGATTAAACTTCTTCAAAAGTTCTTTCACATACTTCGTTTGATGAACATAGGTTGATTAAAATAAAAACGGTATTAGGACGATATTGACCCGTAAAAATAATAATTTTCAATAATAAAATTCACAGGAATTGATAAACCCTATTTCTCATCAACAGATAAATAATAAACCCTCATGCACTGATGATATCATTAAAACTGACTTACAATAAATATAATAAACTTTAATAGAATTTTTGTTAATGCCAACAAAAACAACAACAAAAAAATGAAGAAAAAAAATAAATTATTATTAAAAATTAGGTTAAACATTCAATTTGTTAATAAAATAATTAATTAGTGCTAATTAAATAATCTTATATTTTAACTTAATGTATAATTTTGGCACTTTTGTGTTTCTCTACATTGAAAATCAGCATACATAGTTAAACTCAAACGCTAACTTCTATTTTTTCTATCAATATAAATAAAGCATTTCAAAAACTACGATTAAAATCTTTAGTATGAAAAGGTAAAAATATTTAATACAAAGTTTATAATCATACAAATTTAATATAAAAAAGTAAAAAAAATCATTAATCTAAACTTTATGTATAAAGGTTTTTAAAGCTATTGCATGGAATATACTATAGGGATGAGAATATTCTAGACCAACTAACAGAGACCTACGACATAGCTTACATAGGTTCATGCCAGACTAGGTTTGAAGACACGAGCTAGATTTGAAGTTTCTAATTGTTATATTGTGTTATTTGAGTCTTTGTAATTGTGTATATTCGTGCACTTCTATAGCGCCTAAGTTTCATATCAAGGTATAAAGGTTGTTTGTTTTGATAGAGTTATAACTCAACAAACATTGATTTGAATTATGTATTGATCACTAGGGTTATTGATTGAGAGCTAGTGAGAAGGGTCTCATATTTAGGGGGAGTCCTAAATAGAAATACATGCACAATATTAGGAATAGGGGCATTGAACAAAGGGTTGGTTATCTAAAATACTTTGTACTAATACTATTGAGAGTGAATTTTCTTTCTTGGGTTGGAAGCCCCTCGGATGTAGGTGACATTGCACCAAACTCGGTTACCAATCCTTTGTGTTCTTTATTGTATTATGATTTATTTTTTATTATTTGTCAAATCTGTTATAAGAAGTTATACACATTGTGCTAGACATTGTGTTTGACATCTGTCTATTTGAAGAACGTAATTTCAATTGGCATAAGAGCATACATCCTGTTTTGTTTGGGTGAGCTCGAGGGAAAGTATATTTTGTTCAAATTGACAATACTAAGTGAGGAGGGTCAGTCAATAGACCACCTATCTTGGATTTCACAACCTATGAGTCGAGTTTAACTACTAGTTCCATAAATTTGATGAGTAGAGATAAAATACCGTTGATTAGAGTGAGTTTCCCACAATTCAAAATCAATAATTTGAATAAATATTCTAAATCTAATTTTCCATAATTCAATCCTAGCACCATTAAACAATGGAGGTGTATTTAGGAAAAATCTCTTGTTAAAAAATATGTTGGTATTCATCTTCCTCTTGAGACGATTAGTCTTTGAACAAGAGTTGGGCTCTGATGCCCCTTGTTGGACATGTGACTCCATACACAATAAGGGACGAATTGTGAGTATCAGAAAAACAAAAATTTGAAAAACTTTTGTTATCATTTCCAGAGTTTAAAAACATTTTGATAAAACAATTTAAAATTGATGGTGGTAAATAAATATGCAGAAAAGTAAGAGAAATGGCATAAGAGATTATACAGGTTTTGTCAAGAAGACTTAACCATGTCCCTAAGATTTGATCTTGAAAGTATCTAATAATGCTTAAGATTTTTTTGTAGGTTAAACTCTCAAACCCCTTATATAATGAAAAATGAAGTTTTAGGCTAATTTCCTACCAAACAACGAATAAAGGAGAGAAGCGGATAGTCTCCCTTCCAAACACAAACTTGCGGCGAGAAGCGATTAGTCTTTCTTCCAAACAATGGACTGAAACGGTTAGTCTTCCTTCCAAACACCAACTTGAAGTAGTTAGTTACCAAGCTAAACCAAGATTTTCTACCGATTTATCTCGAACCAAGTCTAGCTTTTGACCAAGTTGAACTCACGGATCGAACCGCGGTTTTGACTAGGCTGACCTCAAATGAATATGAGATTTTAAACTAGGCTTATCTTGAACAAAGGTGATATTTTAAACTGGGCTTAACTCACAAAACAATATGAGATTTTGAATGAGGATGATCTCAGACCGAAGTAAGCTATTAATCCAGGTTAAGCTTACGAACGGAACATGCGACTTAGAAACTAAATCCCCAAACTAAAGATTTTAAACAGTCTATCTTTTAACCCAAAAAAACACTCCCTTCCTTGAGGATAAATTATTCAACCAAGAGACACAAAATATTTTGTAAATTTACAATAATATCCCTTTAAGAATACAAGATTTCTCACTAAACATAAAGACTTTCTCGAAAGCGGTACGACTAACTTCAAGTGAGAGAAAGTGAAGAATGATTTTAGAGAGAGAAAGTGAGGCGTGAGATAGGAAACTCACTTTTTGTGGTTGTGAAAATGTGAAAGGAAGAGCCTTAATTTATAGGCTAATCGTTGGCGAAAAAAATAATTCTATGAGACAAAATTGATGAGCCAATCAATTTGCATCATGCCTCAATCGATTGGGAGCCCCGAAAATAAAATGAAAAATGATTTTTTTAAAAGGAAAGAAAAGATAGAAAGATGTTGCCCTTCATAAGATGATGTCACAAATGTTTAAGGACAACTTTTTCACTAATTCAATTGCTTGGGTAAGAGTGCTAATCTATGGAACAATACAATATTTTATGAAAGTCTATTTTAGCAACATGCACCATAAGGTGCATTTAACTAATTTTTAGTTAAAGCTTGCTAAAACACACCTTCATAAAAATAAGTGGGTGTATTTTAGCAAACCTTTGTGGGGTTTGCTAAAATACACCCACTTATTTTTATGAAGGTGTGTTTTAGCAACATGCACCTTAAGGTGCATTTAACCATTTTGTAGTTAATATTTGCTAAAATAGACCTTCATAAAAACAAGTGGATTTACGTTAGCAAACTCCTTATTAATATTAGTATTATTTTTAATATTAATTATATTTAAATACATTATTATGATTAAATATATAATTAAATTAATAGATTTAAAAGATTTTTGAACAAGAATTAAATTAATAGATTTAAAAGATTATTGAACAAGAATTAAATTAATAGATTTAATAAATATATATTATTAAACATCAACTTTTAAAATTAGAATAGTTATTTGAGACAACCCTGCTATCGAATATTGATTATAATATGACATCTTTTTATGTTAATTACACCGAAAAATAACTAGCTTTAATTTTGTTGATAAGATTTACAATTTAAAAAGATGATATTTTTTTAAAAAATTACATTTTTATTATTTGTCCTGTGTCTCTAAAAACTCTTATACAAACTAAAAAGTTTTTAAATACATAATTAATTAGATTACATATGCTTAATAATTTAATATTTTATCGAGTCTTGAACATGATTTATTTTTGTTAAAATTCCTATCATTAATATTAGATGGTAAATTCTTTTTAGGCTTAATTGCAATTTTGGTCCCCCTATTATCAGTTTTTTTGGGTTTTGGTCCCCCTATTTTAAAATCCGAAATTTTAGTCCTTATATTTTAGTTTTTTGAAGATTTTGGTCCCTTTGCAAATCTGAATGCAATTTTTAATAAAATGAAACTCAAATTGATGACATATTCAACATAAATCTTAAATAAAATTAGTTTTTTTTAACAATTCATTGTTGAAATGACACTAACACGTCATCAATATGAGCGTCATTTCATTTAAAATTGCCTTCGAATATGCAGGGGGACCAAAATCCTCAAAAAACTAAAATATAGGGACTAGAATTCCGTATTTTAAAATAGAGGGACCAAAACACATAAAAACGGATAATAGGGGGACCAAAATTGCAATTAAGCCTTCTTTTTATTATGCTTATATCATCTTCATCTTAAACAACATTTTCTTTTTCACATTTTCTTTTGATTTATTAGATTTTATATTATTGTTTAAAAAATTGATGTCTTTTAAACTAGATTATATGTCTTAATAAAAACTGCTGAGAAATATGTGACACATAATGATTGTTAGTGCATAAAAAAATTAGAAGAATACAAGAGGAGTTAAATGAAAAACAATATAATTTAGCTTCATTCATTTACATTTTACAAATATGCTAATTTTTATAACCAAAAATCTTGAATTTATGTAGATTTTGGCTAATCTGATGAACTGAGGCTACTACAGCAACAAGGGAGACAAATAAACACAAACAATTTAAAAGTTGCAAAGCACACCACTTCAATGATAGTACATTTATGTTCTTTTGGGCAATGTGCATTTGTATAGGAAAGAAAACAACTAAGGGCCCAAATCCAAGTGCTCCAAGGAGAGAAAGAACTTCATTGAAAAATGGCATTGCCATGGCCAGAACTGTTGCAATTATCACAAAAATAGTCCTCCAAATTAGCCTAAACAAGTTCATATTGATTGTTGTCTTGCACACGCTAATTTGATAATCCTTGTTTATGAAATTTGAATCAGGCCACATGATGTTAGCACCTATTTCAATTATTCGAAAAAATGGTTGAGCCATCACCTGTAACACAACATTAAATGATCCCATATATACATTAAAACATGAACAAAATAGTATATAAGAACAATATGCACGCAAATATATTCAATTATTAAACTGGAATAGTATTGGTCCAACCTGATATGCTCCAACCATGTGGATAACTATACATATATCTCCAATTGCAACCAACCAGTAGGGTTCATAAAATCCAGAAAAAATATTTCCTGGTGTTTTATCACCAAAAGCGGCATAGCCTAGGCAACTACATAGTAGGAATATCATTGTCATTGTTGAGAGCCCTGTTAAGTTAGCCCTTTTCATTTGTTTACTTTCTGATGGAGTTGACCTTAATGTATCCTAAACAAAAGAATGGAATAATAAAATTCAAGGTAATAAATAAAATCCTCACGAGTTAGCCTGGTGAGAAGGCCTAAGACCTAGGAGTGTGCTCTTCTATAGGTCTTAGGTAATAATTCCTTAAGTGCTAACGATTGGTGATATATAGAGTTTTTATTAGAGTTCAATTGGTGATAATAAGAAATAATTAAATTGTGATTTTGTACCATTATGTCGTAAATCACAGTGGCATAATTGCAAGCAAGTGCTATGTTTCCGAATGAACTGCAAGTCCTCCAAATTTTATCTGCAGCAGATAGTTCTGGCCCTACTTTTGTTCCAAATATGCTTGTTGGCGCACCTTTTCCTGTTCTTAGCCGAAATATCTTTGTGATTAGATATAATATTATATAATTTGGATCATTTTCAATCAAATATACCATTAAATTGGTGGAAGATGATCGAAATTCCAAAGCTATGTAATATACATTAAATAGAAAAGTGAGGAACAAACCGCATTATTATCAAAAGAAATCGATAGTAAGATATGTTAGATAAATTTATGGGGAAAAGTACCTGAAATAAGTAGTGATAAACAAAGACCAATTGCAATTAATACATAACCAAATGACGTGACAGCTGCAACTGATGAGAGCCATGTTAATGTGTGAAAGTTTGGAATTTGAGACAAGAAAAGCTGCAATGTCCCAAAACCAATCATGTATGGATTATAAGAACTCCTACAATCAGCTTGATGTCCTTTACTACGGAGGCAAGCAGATTTCCCTATTGCTCTGAAATATGTTACATTCATAGTCATAAGTCGCAAGAAAGAAAAATATAAATCAATTTTATATTTCAAAGCATTTTGTATTAACTAAGATATAGTTTCGTAATGTAATAATGTAAAGTCGCATAGTTACTTAAATATAGTCCCAAGTAATTTTTTAATGTAATAACATACGCCAAACTTGTCGACGAAGTTATTGTGTAGCCCACTGTGATTCCAGCCAGTTTTGCATACACAATTATTCCACAAATGAGATGCATCCTTCCACCTATTACCAATAAAAATATAAAAGTAAGTAAATTAAAATAGGTCAGGAATATGTAATAATATGTACAATTTGGAGTTTTCATTTCTACAACTATATTATTATGTAAGGAAATAGCAAATGAGTATACCTAAGTAGACCTTGACAGCTTGCATGTAAGTATAATTTCGTTTTCCATTGACTGGGTCTGGAAACCTATAGCAATCGGCTACAAGATTGTAAGTGAAAAGAGATATAGATGCAAAGAGCAGTACACTGAATATACCAGCTATCCATCCTAATTGGGCCATGGCCCATGCCAAAGCCAACACCCCTGCCCCAATTACCACTGTTATTATGTGTGTTGTAGCCGTCCACACATTGCCTGCAATATTGAAGACCAAAAAATTAATATTCTTATACACATTTTAAAAAATGAGAAAGGATTTATCTGTTGAACTAGAATTTACAAACAAGAAGAATACATGCAGAAAATCATAAACATAATTTTTGAAAATATGACTTAAATTAGAGTGATTCGAATCAAGCTATACAAAATTCAAACACCATATTTTCTTTTTTGAAATTTTAGTATCCGACTTTACGACCGACTAATTCAATAGAATCAATCTCACTGTCTACTAGCGGAAGTCTTGTTTAAAAATAGAACAAAATTCTATATGAACTGATATAACAAAAATTATTAGCACCTATCAAAATTTGAATTCAAACGCCATATTAAAAGTATATTCATCCCACCTTTAGTGTGACTCTAAGAATTTCAATTAATAAAAATGTGTCAAAAAGGTGCCTTTAGCGAGCATGATGTATTGGTACCTTTTTCATGAGTTTAAAGAGAGATACATAAGATTTATATTTATTAAATTATTGTAATACATAAGTTTGATCCATTACCAACACCATCTTTTTTATAACTTTTGGAAATTAGTATGAAAGAGATAATTTTACTAGCATACCAAAGAACGTTTAAATGTGATATTGAAATTTTTTTCAACTTAACTAGAAGTTCTAATGCTTAAATTCAATCTTACATGTATCAGTGTTAAACTTTTTGAGAAAAAAAATTGCTCTTAGACCAAGAGAAAACTTTTACTATCAAGATCCCTAAATATTTAGAAAATTAAATATCTAATCATTATAATACATAAAAAGTAAAAAAAAAAAAATTATTATAATAAGAACCTGAAAAAGTAATTCTGAATTTGTCATTATAATACATAAAAAGTAAATTTTTTCTCATCCTACTAGTAAGGATCCCAAAAAAAACTTTGAATCTGTAATTGTAATAGATGTGGAGATCTATTTTATTTGGATCTCTCTATTGCACTTTTCACTTGATTTCTCTTTCTTCAATAATACATCATCTACTTTTCTTTAGAATCTTCACTCTCTTTATCTTTCATATATGATTATACTATTTAGATTCAACTTCAGAAAAGAAGCTAATTATTAATATAATAATCAGAAAAAAAATCATCAGAACTACCTAACTTATAAATGCTCTTTAATTCACAAAGTAGAAACAAAATTAAAAAATCAAGAGAGGTTTGCAAGATTCATGAGAAAGAAAAAGAGTACCAGTTCTCTTGAGTCTGCCATCGTCGTCTACTTCAAGATCCATTATAGCTTTCGTGAGGCTCATTGCTTCTTCTAATTATTATGAGTAGTTATCTATGTGTCAAAAAGATAGACGCTCGTGTGTATATATAGAAGGCCAATCCTATAATTTTTTTATATTATAATAAATAATAAATGGTATAATATTTAAATATGATATGTTAATAAGAAAATTTATTAAATTATTTGCCAAAGAAAAGGCTCCACCAGTCAATTGTTCAGTAGTTATCCATTCTGACAATTAATGCATTTATTATTATTATATTGTTAAAATTATTTCATTTTTCCAATTTCATATTTAATTCTTTCTACTGTTTCAGTGTTGATTTCTTCAAATTTTTATACTAGCAGGTTTACAAACATCAAAACAAAAAAAAAAACTATTAATTCAAAATTGTTTTGAAATTCTATTTGAATGGAATAGTTTTTCATTTATGTTTCCTTAATAGTAAGAATTTGTTTTTGTAATTGATCAAATTATTTTTTTGCCACTGGCAAAATTAAATGCACTTATAAATATATTATAATAAATATTGAATTAAATTAATTAACGATAGAAATGGTTTTAAATAAGTCTTATAAATGTTACATATTGTCTTTTTTTTACACAAATAAACAAGTTCAATTCATTTGATTACGTGATTGTTGTTCAATATAAAAAGAAATTAAATAGAGAGTTTACGCTTAAATTTAGAATTGGCCGTCCTAGTTAACATGTGAGTAACCGAATTTGTCTAACGCTTAACAAATTTAACCTCAAAGTCGCGATGTAAATCTAGGAGATTCTCAATACTAGAAATAATCACACTAAATTTAGAGTTACCAACATAATTAGCACTAATAGCTTGCACCACCATTTGAGAATCGCTTTCAAAGGTAATGCGCTCCAATTGCATCTAAATGACTCATTGGACCGCTTCCTTCAAAGCCAAAGTCTCTGCTTCAACGACAATGTAAATATCAACATCCCCACGAAGTACCTGCCATGATGAATCCACCAGTATAGTCTATATAGCACCATCCTCTGCTAGTCGTTACTAAGTGTTTATTGAAATCTGCATCCACATTACACTTTACCCAACCAACACTAGATGGCTGCCATATGTGCTATTGTTCATTAGGTTTGTCGTGAATAGTACTTATATCTTGATAGTTTTGAGCCATGAACCAGTCCTTCCAAATATGATGACCTTGCATCCCTCAACTAATTCACATATTTCTTCTCAATAATCGAAATCCAATTATTCATATTATTCCTCATCACCCATAACATAACTGCCACTTTACCTACAGTCCTCTAATCCTCCTTACTACAAATATTTTAAAGCATCATCCTAACATCATCCAATTGTTCAAGCCATGGTATAATAACATCACCTAAACATGTCACATTCCAACATTGAGACGTTAGAGTACAACCAAGAAAACACATATGTCAATCATCCTCCATCTCTCCCTCACATAACTGACAATTAATAGGACATGGGACATAATATTGTCTCAATCTACTTCTAGTAGGAAGGCAACCACGACAAATTCGCCAAAGTAAGTGCTTGGTTTTTGGTGGCACTCTTGTCTTCCACAAGCATTGTCACTCTTTTTCTACACCCCGACCATTCCGAGTTTATAACATGTTTTAACACTATAAAGACCATTTTGATCCTCTTTCCAAACCAAACAATCCTCCTTAACCTCCTCCAAAAGGGGTACCTGCACAATTTCATTAGCAACCTCAGAGGAAAATAGTTGGCCAATTTTGTTGGAATCCTACTGCTTAACTATAGGATGAAGAAGATTATTAATCGTCATATTATACACATGTTGCCCTTGAGGTGCTCTCACCCAACCCCTACATTCGTTCCTCAATTTTCACCCAAATTCTACTCACATCCCCAATCCTCCATCTACAACTTAATAAAAGAACCTCCATAGCTTTCCACAAACTTCTCCATGCATAGCTCGGATTATTCCCAAGGCTTGCCGCCAAGAAAGTGGAGTTAGGAAAGTATTTTACTTTAAAGATTTTAGATGCAAAGGTTTCCTGATTAGTCATTATATATCGCCCTTGTTTTTCCACCATTTCTATTTTAAAAGCTTTAAAATCCTGAAACCCCAACCCTCCCTCATTCTTAGAATAATTCAAACTCTCCCAAGCAAGCCACATAATCCCCTTATTGCTATTACATACAGTTGGAACAATAGGTCATTCGAGAATGAAGAAGAGAGAGAGATGTATGAAAATGATTGTATTATGAAAGAGGAGGTTTTTCATTTATCTCCAAATTTTACATAATCACATGTCTAATTATAGATATTTTTCACAATTCATTTACATCATGTAGTATTCAACTTTATCGAATACATGCTGACACATTTTGATATTAGAAGGTCATGTGTCTTGTCTCCACCCTTGACCATAATTCGCATTGTTTTGCCTCTAAAAACATGTGTTGCCTTGGTATCTCTTGCCTCTTCCAATTTCCCAAGTAATTTACTTCTTCATTCGACGGGGAACAGTAACCAGTGGAATGGTCTTCTGTGCAAAGCTTGCAGAAAGCAACCGATTGTTATTTAATTAGAACCTTATGCATTTCTTTGATTTGTTGTGGAATCTTTAACAGTTGCTTGGTTAATTCTTCCACTATTTGCGTAAGAAATTTATTATGAGCCAAGATTGTGTAATGTGTCCCCAATTTTATGATTCCATCCTTTATTTGTGAAGGACCTCTATTATATGGGCCCTGATGGTCACTGAGTTCCATTCCTTTGATTATAGCTATCGCATTCTCTTTACTCTTAGACAATATAGAACTGACTGCAGTTGCATCTAATAGAAGTTTTGGTTGCGGTTGAAGTCTATTGTGTAAGATATGAATCTGAGTGAGATCGTCGAAACCATGATTTGGACATTTGAGCAACATATACTTGTAACGCTCCCCTTCTTCAAAAACTGTTTGCTTTGAACTTTGATAAAATATGGAAATAGTGGTCTTGGCCTCCAGGAATTTGTTGCATGGAAAGATATTGTCTAGAAAATTCTCCTTATGTGAATTCCAGTTGGTCATAATCAGAATCGGTTGGTTTAGATACCAAACTTTTGCTTTACCGATCAATGAATGAGGAAATGATCTCATAAACACAATTTCTTCTGCTTTAGATGCTCCGAGTGTATCGACAAGCTCATAGAACTCGGTAAGATGAGTATATAGATCTTCATGGTCAAATCCAGTAAAAATATTTGCATAAATGATTTGAAGCAATCCGGTTTTCATCTCTGTTTGTCTAGTATTGATTAGATATATGACAATATGGGCCAAGCGTCTTGAACTTTTATGAGAAGGCATTCCACCAACCTCAGTATTGGTGTTGTTGTTGCTGGCATTATTGTTGTTGATGTTGTTTTTGTTTTCATGTTCATCCATAACTTTTTCTGGTATAGGAGATGTAAAATAAATAGAATTAGAAGTTCCTTCTTGTTGATTCCTTTTCTTGTCTAGTTGCTTTTGTTTTCTGTTCTTGTTGTTGTTTGTTCGAGTTCTTCTTTCAATTTCCTAATCAAAGAATAATTGGTCTACTGACGTTTTTCCTTGCATAAATATAAATAATAAGCCTAACCAAACAAGTGAACAAACATGATGGATAAAAATATGTATATACACTATATTAACAAGTGAAAAATTGCTTAAAACGATAAAAATTGTTGTTATGCTTGTAATCATTTTGATATGTAGAATCAAAAGTAATAATTTTGTCATCATTTCTATTGGGACTAGTGCGATATTACTGTCATTCAATAGTTAATATGATTTTAAGTAACGTTCGTAAGATGTTTGATTGTGAAAAAGTAAAGAAATATAAAAACGGTAAATGATAAGTAATATAACAAAGATATGAACTTGTTGGGATTAGATTTTGTTAACCTACTTCGCATGTATCTTTCTGATCGGTTATATAAATCCTAATTACTATTCAATATTATCAGTTATTTCTCACTGATATTGTTTATGTCTAAACAATATTGTGAGTTCAACTGTATTGTTTAATCGAAGATCGCTCGTAGTGAATGTTAAATCCAAATCTATTTCTCGAGTTTAGCTTCTAATAGATTATTATGCTAAGCCGAGATTCAAACGGTATTTCTCAATAGCAGTTTAAATCTACAAAATTGACATTGAAACAAATATCAAGATGGATGAGTAACTAGTTCATATAATCAATGATCAAAAAAGAAACATGAAAGTATAATTAATTACATCTAATCCCAACAAGAGGGAGATAGAGAGAGAGAGAGAGAGAGAGAGAAAAAGAGATATTTGGTTAATCATTGTCGTGGTATTTTAGTACAGATGAGAATAAAAGAGATAAATGAGCGTCAATGTTGATTTCTCGATGATTGATGAGGATCCGCCTTCCTTCTTATAAATTCTAACTTTTTCCTCTATTTCTCTCTGGTTTCTATCTCTGATCAAAATGTGATACCCCTTTCTTGTTTTTGTTTGAATGGCTTTTATACCAATCATGAATTCCTAATTTTGCCTAGCGAACAAAGTCTCGCCTAGCGAGATGACCCTTCTTCACTGTGAGTATTTATGCCACGTTAGTCTTAAACCACCTTATCTCACCTAGAGAGAGTTAGCTCGCTTAACAAGCTTTATCGCTTTGACCACACTAGGCGAGCATGTTGAATTTGAAAGATGCTAACAATATTTTTTTCCTCGCCTGATGTTAGTTGTTGGCTTGCTAGGTGAGGATGGTGATTTTTCACACTTCTGTTATTCTATTTTCTCTTTCTTGGAGCTCACTTGATGCTCCCTGGGCAAGAGATCGCTGAAACCTCGCTGGTAGAGAATTGTAAAGCTCAAATACATGCTTTGCTTGACCAATCTTTAATGTGAGTGAAAATACCTACAAAAATGATTATAATCAATTATGCAATGCATAAATGACTAGTATCCAATATTTGCACTTTGGTTGGAGTTTTAAAACTCAAAACTTATGAAAGTCGATAAGTTCTTATTTCCATATGTCCATTTACTATATTTTGGCACTAATCAATTACAAGATGCATTTGAAAAGCTTTATGCAATAACATAAAGTGATTTTGAATGAATATGCTTGAGCACTTATAGCCTATAGATAATGAATTTCATATATGTAGCTAGATAATCATTCAATGCTTTGGAATAAAAACTTGATCTTGATCATAACCATCCATTGAATCTTGACTTCTTAAACTTGATTTGAACATATATAATCTTGACCTTCTTTCCACGTATTTGTCTTAATCAAAACATAGTATCAAATATAAGCTTGTATTCTTAATGTCCCCCTTTTTATCATGATAAATCCATATATGATGTTTGTGCAATTTCTAGAAAAATCCCCCTAGGATGATTGAATCCCCATTAATCCAAGTGTCCTTAGGTCCTCAATGTTATGCACCTAGAAGATAATGAAAATAACGGAACACAAACATATGTATATACATATTTTCTCCCCTTTTTGACATTCTCAAAAAGAAAGGAAAGATAGGTGTAATATAGAAATATAATAAAGACATTTAAGATTAAGCATTACCAATTAAACAATAATGTAAATTAAGTATAACTGAAATAGAAGTCAAACCAACATAAGTCAAGTAAGACAAGACCATTAAACAAAGTACTTGAAAGATGAAAAACAATTTTTAAGGAAAAAAATAGAAAGACAAAGTTAAATCTTAGTAATGTTTCATGTCATTTGGTCTCTTTCCCTTACGAAAAGTGTCATACTGACCCATCCTTGAAATAAGCCCTTCCACATCATGTCTAAGGTGTACAAACTCTTCTTGCATGTAATGAAATTTGAGATCGATCTTTGTAAAGCCATGATTCTTAATATTGATAACCATTTAATTTGATGGAGCAACATCTGCAGGTTGTTGATGAGGAGGAGGAGTAGAGGGTTCTTTTGTTTCTTCATGAACATACTTGATAGATTGAGAGAAGGAATGTCATATTTGACTCTCGTCTTATTGTTACATATTTTTAGTTTAATGTGATATTTAGAGGATGCATTTCAATATAATTTTCATTTGAGTGATTAATATTACATCTTCTAAAAACCATTGATATAAAATAAGCATAAGGTACACCTAATGAAAACTCATTGTGAATTTCCATATGATGCATAATAACATATGCCCAGTTGACTTGAAGGTTGTTTTGAATTGCATATAGAAGTTGAATTTCAGTTTAGTAATAGTAGAATGATTCGAGAACTTCGATACTAGTACATAAGCCAAATAATGATGAATCAATCGGTCATCTATTATAAGGATAGCAGCTGATCATGAGTTGCATTCAGGAAGCTTTCCAGCAATATTTTTTTCTTTTCTGAATAAAAGCATTCAGATACCCTAGTTATTCCATAATAGAAGTACTTTTCCACAAAACCAAGCAATTGCGCATCAAGCTTCAATTTAACCACACCTTCATATGGTATACCTAGTCGTTCTCCTAATTTTTTTATTGAGATGGAGCCAGGGACACCCTTCACATTTGAACTTATCCCATATTTCTTTATGCCCGTGTTACAATTGAATACTCTAACTAGATCAGGATAATATGTTCCATAATTTGCAATTAATTCATCAACTTTATGATTTCTAAGTTGTAGATTAAAACTAACGCAAGTAGAAGTAAATTTACTAAGACAACCAAACCTTAGTGCAATGAGAGTTTTTGTTTGAAAGAAATCAACATACCATTCTCTTTGCTTGGTAGAAGGTACAAGCCTTGTCATCTCATTTGATGAATACCTTGAGTTTGAAGAGGAGGCCTTCTCCTTTCCTTTCTTTGAAGGAGACATATTTGAAGAAGAAGAACAAATTCAAACCTTTAATGGAGCCATGAGAAAATTTGGTGAAGATGAAGTTTAAGGAGTGGAGAGGTTCCGCTTAGGAGCTTTTAGAGGAGAGAAAAAATATAAAATTGGGACGGTTAGAGTTCTCCAAGTGAATGAGATCTTTGGATTTATAGTGTGGAGAGAGAAACAATGTGATTGGATCAAGATTTGATTAAAAAAATAAAAAAAAATTGAAGATCCGCTCAGTGCAATCGATTACATCCCATGACAATCGACTGCTATATGATTCTGTTTTTAAAAATTTTAAAAATGCACGCATGACAATCAGTGGCACCTTTGTGAAAATAGATGGTCATAAATGTCACAACTCACTGTTCTAAAAATATTGCAAGCTCCACGCATGACATTCGGTCATGATTAAATTTTTTGGAAAATTTATAAAATTTCACATTTTAACTCAAGTAAACACACATATAGATATATGAACATGTATATATAAACAATTAAACACATAATTAAATGATATAAAGTAAAATATGTTAATTCACAAATGTAATTGTGAATTCACTTAAGTATGAGTACCTTTAGATATCACTTTCATTTGGAATTCCGAGCTCTCGTTGTATTTTGAAAAGAGACTCCTTATGTAGAGGTTTGGTAAAGATATCTGCCAATTGATTGTGCGTGTCTATAAGTGATATCTCCACATCACTTTTAAGTACATGATCCCTACAGAAGTGATGTCTTATGTCAATATGCTTGGTTCTTAAATGTATGATAGGACTTTTTGATATGTTGATCGCACTGGTGTTGTCACATTTCAATGAGTTGCAGTATATTCGTTATCTGTTGGGAAAGCATCACTCTTATAAATATAGCAACACGATTAATCACTTTTATAGTCATTACATTTTTTAAATTTGAAACAGTGGCGCGTCCTAGGGGCACATCACCACGATTTTCACTAAAGCTATATATAATTCTCAATTTTTGTCTTTTTAGTCATATCTTTTATCATAAATTTTTCACCTCTTAGTATAGCAATGCAAAAACTATTGGCTCAAAGGTGTTTTAAGAAGAAGCTTAGAGTATAATCATCATTAAACTATATGAGTAATATGAATAATTCTAATGTTATTTCAGCACTAGTGAGAGCTTTGATTTGTCTCCGACTTTGCACCGATGTTAAACTCTAGATTCACGCGATTCAGTCGTTTTGTGGGAACATTTATCTCTTCCTAATTGTCTTTCTTATTGCTTGCTTCAACATTTATTTATTTTGACTTTTTATTTCCTTATCACTTATATATCTATTAGGACTAGTTTAATTTCTTGTTTTTACTTTTTAGATTTTTCCTAATATTCTCGTACTTTACATTATATCTCTAGTTTCATATTTCTCAAAAGTTGATGAGTAGTACTCACAACACCAAATTTGTAACGGCTTTTATTCTCCTATTAATGAAATTTTTTAATTATGAAATGGTAAATTTTCCCATTCCATCTACTTTTCAAACAATGGAATGAGAAACTTGTTATGTTTCTTCATAAAATACCCAAATAATATAATTAAAAATATATTTCATTTGTTTTGTCTTGCTTCGTTTCGCTCCATTCGATTCCATTTTTTATTTTAAAATATCCAAATAGATTCTTGGAGTTAACATGATTCTTCATGCTCTAGCAACAAACTTAAAGTTTTTCATATACACATTTAATTCTATTGTAAATTCTTAATAAATTAATATTTGATGGAGTCTTGAACATGATCCATTTATGTCAAAAAGCCTATCATTAATATTAGAAGATAAATTCTTTCAAACAAAGTTATATTATCTTCATCTTAAGCAACATTTTTATTTTTCACATTACATTTTTGTCAATATATTACTAAATTTAAACTTAAATCTTGATCAAAGAGCATGAGCGGTATTTTTCATTTAATTTTTTGGTTTAATAGATTTTATGTTTTTTTTTTTAAAATGTGAAATCAATATCATTTGAACTAGATTAGGTGTACCGATAGAAACTATTGAGAAACATGTGGCACAAAATGATTGTTAGTGCATTAAAACACAAAAGAATACATGATGCGCGAAAGGAAACACAAGATAATTTAGCTCCATTCATTTCTATTTTACAAATATGCTAATGTTTATGAGCAAAAATCTTGAACTTGTGTAGATTTTGGCTAATCTGATGAACTGAAGCTACTATAGCAACAAGGGAGACAAATAAACACAAACAATTCAACAGTTGGAGCGCACACCATTTCAATGATAGTACTTTTATGTTCTTTTGGGCAATGTGCATTTGTACAGGGAAGAAAACAACTAACGGTCCAAACCCAAGTGCTCCAAGGAGAGAAAGAACTTCATTGAAAAATGGCATTGCCATGGCAAGAATCGTTGCTATTATCACAAATACCGTCCTCCAAATTAGCCTAAAGAAGTTTATGCTGCATATGCCAATTGGATAGTCCTTGTTTATGAAATTTGAATCAGGCCACGCGGTGTTAGCTCCTATTTCAATGATACGAAAAAACGGTTGAGCCATCACCTGTAAGACAACATTAAATAATCACGTATATACATTAAAGTATGAACAAAATAATATACAAGAACAATTTGCACACAAAAATATTCAATTATTAAATTGAAATGGTAATGATCAAACCTGATATGCTCCCACCATGTGGATAATTATACACAAATCTCCAATTGCAACTAACCAGAATGGTTCATAAAATCCACCAAAAATATTTCCGGGTGTTTTATCACCAAAAGCAGCATAGCCAAGGCAACTACATAGTAGGAATATTATTGTCATTGTTGAGAGCCCTGTTAAGTTAGCCTTTTTCATTTGTTTACTTTCTGATGGAGGTGACCTTAGTGTATCCTAAAAAAAATAATGGAATAATAAAATTTAAGGATAATAACTAAAACCCTTAAATGTTGGTATTGTGAGAAGACCTGAGACCTAAGAGTGTGCTCCTCTATAGGTCTCACATTCTAACCACCCTTGTGCTAACAATTATTGTATTAGACCAGTCTATATAGAGTTCTTTTCTCAAACTTCAATTGGTAATAAGAAGAAATAAGTAAATATTTATTTTGTACCATTATGTCGTAAACAACCATGGCGTAATTGCAAGCAAGTGCTATGTTTCCCAATGAACTGCAAGACCTCCAAATTTTATCTGCAGCAGATAGTTCTGGTCCTACTTTTACTCCAAACATGCTGGTTGGTGCACCGTTTCCTACTCTTAACCAAAATATCTTTGTTATTAGACACAATAGTATAAATGTAGATAATCTTCAATCAAATATACCATAAAATCAATTGAAGATGATCGAAATTTCAAAACTATGTAATATACAATAAACAAAAAGTGAGAAAACAAACTACATTATTATCAAAAGAAATAGATAGTAAAATAGTTTAGATAATTTAATAGTGAAAAGTACCTGAAATAAGTACTGAAAGACAAAGACCAATTGCAATTAATACATAGCCAAAGGAGGTGAAAGCAGCAATTGATGAGAGCCATGTCAACTTGTGAAAGTTTGGAATTTGAGACAAGAAAAGCTGCAATGTCCCAAAACCAATCATATATGGATTATAAGACATTGTGCAATCAACTTGTTGTCCTTTATTCATACGGAGGCAAATAGATTTCCCTAATGCTCTGAAATATGTTACATTCATAGTCATAACATTTTGTATTAGTTAATATATAGTTTTGTAGTTTAATAATGGAAATGTGCATATAATTAGTGAAATAAAGTTACAAGTAAGTTTTTAATGTAACATACGCCAAACTTGTGGATGAAGTTATTGTATAACCAACTGTGATTCCAGCAAGCTTTGAATATAAAACTAATCCACAAATCACATGCATTGTTCCACCTATTATCAAATAAAAGTATAAAACTAAAGTAAATTAAAATAGGTCAATATGTACAATTGGAACTTTAATTTTCATAATTATATTATTACGTAAGAAAATAGTCTAAGAGTATACCTAAGTAGACCTTGACAGCTTGCATGTAAGTATAATTTCTTTTTCCTGTGACTGGGTCTGGGAATCTATAGCAATCAGCTACAAGATTGTAAGTGAAAAGAGAGATAGATGCAAAGAGTAGTACACTGAGTATACCAACTATCCATCCTAATTGGGCCATGGCCCAAGCTAAAGCCAAAACTCCTGCCCCAATTACCACTGTTATTATGTGTGTTGTAGCAGTCCACACAGTTCCTGTAACATTGTACACCAATATATTAATATTATTATACACTTTTTATGGCTAGTAACATTCTATGTCACACTATTATCTAACTATTAAAATACAAATAAATTTTATTAAGTCATGGAGGCGGTCACATATACATTTTATTGAGTAAATTGACAACAACAAAAAATTAAATAAATAACAATAATAATCAAATTAAATAATTTATTAGATAAATATTCAATTTATAACGAATTAGATAGAATATAGAATGTGAATAAAGATTCAAACAATCAAACCAAAAACACAAGTAAATAAAGTAAAGAGAAAACATTGATGTTAGTTGCACAATTTTGTCAAAAAAAATGCATAAATATGTTGGAGAGATAGATACACAGTGAATTGGTGATAGATATATGAATTCTCTCATTTCTAAATGTTAAATTCTCCGCATTTATAACCAATATAGAAATTCAACTCATACTTGACTTATTATTTTTAACAAATTAAACATGACACAATTGTTTTTTATTTATTAATTAATTTAATTTGATTTTTATATATTTTTTCTTAAATTTTTCATACTAATAAGGATCCGAGAAAATAACTATTACTTTTCTTGGATTTAAGTTATCATGTCATACTTTTCATCAACTAATAGTCTAAACGTGTTTATCATCAAAAAAAGAGGATTGTATTCTAAATTTTTTGGCTATTTTATACATAACTCCTTAAAACAGTGTCTATCTAGCCTCTATCTATATCACTATCACGTAGTAAATTTTATTTTCTACCCACTCACAACAACTAAATCTATTTTATATGGATCTCTTTATGGTGCCTTTTTCTTGATTTCTCTTTTTTTTTCTTCATTATTAAATACGTCGTTTATTTGAGATTTGAGAGTGAGTAATTCACACATTACCGACACCTCTAAAAAAATATTTGCGACAGTGTTTGTGTCTAAAATTGCTGCCGACACTAAAAATTATATATAATTTTTTTCCTTTAAATTACTATTGATATTAGCGTTTTAGTATCTATGCCAGTATGTTTAAAGTGATGCTTCATAACATTGGCTCTAACTACCCTTTAAATAATTCTCAAGCTATGTGGAAACTTTCTTCCATCCCAACTACTATAGTTCATACACTCCTCCTTCCATCTTCTTTTCATGACAAGTTTCTTTAAATTAACTCTGCTCTCGACTATCTATGTGATTTTTTTAATATTGTCCTTGTTTTTTCTTAATCATATATATAATCATAGATTCACTTACTCTTTTATTTATAACTCTAAATCAGCAACAATTTTATCGGAACAAAGCTTTTCAACTATAAGTTTTGTATCTCAAAATAGGATGTCATAGTTAATCATTTTGATCTTATTTCATGATTCCCCTGATTAAATTAGGTGATTTTTCAAAGTTTTTATATCACTATCACGTAGTAAATTTTATTTTCTACCCATGCACAACAACAAGATCTATTTTATTTGGATCTCTTTATTGCACATTTCCCTTGATTTCTCTTTTTTCATTAAATACACCTCTACTCGAGATTTGAGAGTTAGTAATTTTCACATCACAAACACTTCTAGAAAAAAAATGTCAATTTCAATTTCAATGTATGTATCTAAAATCGACATCAACACTTATAATTATATTTAATTTTATTTCCTATTAAATTACTAACAATATGAGCGCGTTAGTATAAATCTGTGTCGGTATCATTTTTAAAATGTTGATGCTTCATAACAAAACCCAGTAGTGACAAAATTAATAAATCAAACAGAGATTTGCATGATTCATGATTCATGAGAAAGAGAAACATAAACTGAATGCATTAGTTACAAATATGAATGGATCAAATAACAACAACATATGACAATGCTTTGGAATATTAAACATGATGAATGTGAGATGAGATATAAAGAGAGAGTACCAGTTCTCTTTCTGCCATCATCATCTTGTTCGTGTTCGTGATCCATTAGAGTTTCTAAGGTGCTCATTGCTTCAGCTAATTATGTCCTATATGTACTATTCAATGGTCAGCTAACCGATTTACATGGAAACAGTTATCTGTATGGAAAAAATGACACTTGGATGTACGGAAGCCAATCCAATAATTTAAATAAATAAATGGACTAATATTTAGATATAATACATATTAATTAAAAAATTATGTTAAATTACTTACCAAAAATAGGATCCACGTGTCAAGTTTTCAATAGTTAATAATTCTGGCCATTAATGCATTTATTATATGAGCCAGCTTTGGGGAGAATATGTAAAGTTGTAAACTACAAAGAATGCATTGAAGAACATGCAGTCTTTGATACCACTTTGGCTTCACAAGTTCTACTATAGTAATTAGGTGCATTCTCTCGTTCTCTGCCAAGCAATGCTTTGATTCAACCACCACAATGCTGAAATTTACGGAGTGACCTGAGGTGCAACTGCATCCCTCCAAGTTCAACCAATTCAGGGACAGCTGCAACTGTTTCAAGCATCATTGCATGCAACCATACCACCTCACAAGAACCTGCAGTCTTTGATATCACTTCAAGCTGATTGTGCGCATTGGCTTAGTATCTTAAGAATTACTCTAATATCTTTACAAGATTTTGATTGTTCAGAAATGGACCAAGGGAGCTCTCACACTTCCTCTAATTTACAAACTCTAAAGCTTCAAAATCTCTTGCTAGATACATCAATGATTTAGAAATTCATCTGGGATTTTGCTTATTTTATCTAATAAGGCTTCTTAATAGTGTCATCGTTAGAGAGATTGCTTTACTAGAGAACATCAGGGATTCCTCTGAATTCTGCTTGGCATTTGGTGTAATCCTTAAGAGATTAGATTTGATATCTTGAGCTCTCAAGCATAAGAACTTGATTAAAATGTCAAATGAATACTTTATATCATAGTGTTGTCATCATCAAAACCATATAGGTCAACTGAGTGTTACAGTCATTATACCTACAAATGCATAGATCCACATTATCCTTTTTTTATGAGGAAAACACATATCTTAGAAAGGTGAAGAAACAAATAAATAACTGTAAAGGATTCGAGTGGTTATACTACCATTGAAAAAATAAAAAGTATAACCTACTCACATGAGAGCACACTTATCCCTCTTTAGAATAATAAAAAAGGCGAGAAAGATAAACAAATACAGAAAACATCCAAGCACATAGATTAACAGATAAGAAGGATAATAATGAAACACTTCATTAATTAAAAGGATAATTCAAATATAAAAGGAAAAGTGCAAAAGCAAAAAGAGGAAGAGATAAGCAACAATTAAAAAAAACAAGAAAACAAGAAAGGACTACTTCGTATCCTCATTATCATCACTAAATAACTCAGATGGCAACTAAATTTGAGCAAGTTTACTTTATAGGAAGCTGGTCTCTTTTCGTCTTTTTTTTGTTCTTTGATGATAGTTTGGAGGAGACCTTGGGTTGGAAGCGTCTGAGATATTTTGCAATCGAAATCCTTCAAATTTGAAGGGCTTGATTGTTGAGGTGCTTGTTATTGAGCTTGTCTTCCTTTAGTGGCTCTTATGGCCCTACGAGGCTTTTGAGATGGCACTCCATCACTTATCTCAATTCTCATTAGACCTACTACAGTGTTTCCTATTCTGATTGAGTAATTCTCAGATTCCTCATCATCAAAGTTAAAGCCAACGTGCTCCAAGATTTTCAATACCAAATGATCATGGTACCCACATAACTACCTTTATTTTGCTCACCATCATGTCATGAATCAAAATGCTGCCCCAGTTTGTGTCAACTTTGTTGGCCAATGAGCAGGTCATGACCACGTCATCTTTTGACAAATGTCCCAGATGATGTTTTCTGGTAACGAGAATATGGTCTACCACATTGTGAATTAGATGATTTTTTTGGGGCACACTATCTAAAGAGATAAAATCATCACCATAATCAATTTATCTTTTGAGGACCAGAGCAGGGAAGACTACAAATTTAAGAAAACTCATCAAGTGACAAAAAGATCTAATGCATTTGAACTTTATCTTTTGCTCTCGACACCCCTTTTCTTTCATCATTGCACCCCTTAGTAGAATGATTCATTTTTTATACATGGAAACCTAGCTAAAGGAAAATTTAACTCCAACCAAAAAAATATTAGTAATAAATTAATTATTCATTAAGCATAAATAATACCACTTGCTAGACAATTTCATCAGAATTTTCTTATTGGTTCTGTGTTGGCAACAATTTTGGTAAAACATTCTGATGTCAAAGCAGATGTCTTAACAACTGCATTAAGCTGAACCGTAGATTGGTTTATGTTTTAGGGTTAATTTAGTATCAGGACGTTTGTGTGTATAATATTTTTGCGTAAACTCAGGAGGGGTGTTACACGAGCTGGAGTAATCTTGTCCTGATTTCTGGGAGATAATTATGGGAAGCCCTAAAACGTTTTGCTCTTGGCCCAAGCCCAAGTTTGTCGCTGCTGCTACTCTATAAAGACTACATAATCCTACTTGTGTCGTAACTCAAGTTTTGAAGACAGTGTGTTTATCGTGTTTTAGTCTTAAGTTTGTTGTGAATTGTAATCCGCTCTTATATTGGTTTGATATTAGAGTTGGAGTATTTTTAGTTGAGTTGTAATTTGTCAATCATCAATAAGCTTCTAAGCAAGTGATGGTTGTGTGCCTCTGAAGAATGTCTTCTACGTTTGTTTATGTGTGTCGGTTGTCACAGGTTGTGATTGAAGGGATTTGACGAGGGTCTCGTAACTAGGTGATTCTTAGGTAGAAGTCATAGGAAGGGTAGTGATTAAGTGAGAAGTTGTAAACTGGAGGTTGTTTAACTTCGAATTGATACTATCGTATATTGATGTCATCCCAGGCTTGATAGCCCCCAGAGTAGGTGTGTTTGTCACCAAACTGGATTAACAATTGTTGGTGTTTTGTTTCTTTCTGTTATTGTGTTTTCTATTTTTATCCTGCTCTATAGTGTGTAGTTCTCTGATATTTGTGTCGTGACATCTTCTTCGACATCACATATCTGACACCAGAATTTCATTTCTGATTCAATTTCTACCAAGTGTTTTACCTCAAAAATCTCATGATATATGGATAAAACTCCCCTTAAGAGGGAATGACAAATCGTTGTCGATTTTCTATCTCTACGAATTTCTTGATGCAAGAGTTGGCTCAAAAATATTCGGGAGTGACATGATCATTAAAGATCCTCAGACTCCATAATCATTAGAACTATCCCGATTGTTGAACAAAACCATTAACTCTAACAAGAAACAACTTGATTAATCTTTATCAGGGTCATTAAACATTGCCAAACATCATCTTTAACTTTGTATACTTAGATTATACACATGCTTTGCACAACTTTATTAAATTTACATTTATCTTGCAAAGCAAAAATAGATTATGCATGTCATCCCTCCCCCCACCCACCCACTTTAAGGCAATTTATCATGTCCCCCACCCCACTTATACATGTCATTCCCACAAGGAGCATGCTTTTACTATTATACCCTTGCCTATTACCAGAAATTTCGAAAAAATACCGGATTTTCAGAAATTTTCATGAGTTTTTACTGGTAATTTTGAAAATATACCGGAAATTTTGAAAAAATTACCCAAATTTTTTAAATTTCCGGTATATTTTTTTTGCAAAAATTATATATATATATATATATATATATATATATATATATATATATATATATATATATATATATATATATATATATATATATATATATATATATATATATATATATATATATATATATTTTTATACTACCGGGAATTTCAAATTTCTGGTAGTACAAATTTTTTATTTTTTTTGCAAAAAAAAATATCAAAAATTTTAGGGGATGCCCAAAAAAATTCATGCTTCACCCCTACTTACTTATTCAACAGTAATTTTAGAATAAATAAATATGGAGGGTGGCATGTTAAATGCTCTAGCTTTAAGAGGTCTAGATTTATTTTTCTTGGACTATCTTCACTCATTTAATTTAGCATAAAAATATGACTTCAAATGAATGAGCTTATTGAAGTTTGAATTTTTCCTAGCAAGATAAATGCTACTAAATAATCTATTTGGTTTATAACATAAGCCATTTTATTATAACAATATCTTTGATTAAATAGAATTAAATCAAGCTTAAGGTTTTGTAAATTTTTCTAAGGTTTCATGCGAGTACTTTACTTCATTTTTTAGAGATTTGCATATTCCACATTTTTTTTGGAATTTAGATATCATTTCTAATGCTAGGGACTTCTTCACCTAGGATTTTATTGTTATTTTTTTAGGTTTTGTTTGCAAGTTTGGAAGGGAGGGGAGAGAAAGGCTTTCGAAAACGAATCTTTTAAAAAAATATATAGGAAAAATATTTGACATTTTATGAAAAAATGATATTGTATAGAATGATAAAACAGTGTTTATCATTACTATATTATTAATTTTCAGAATACTATAACAACATAAAAGATATATGCAAAATTTACACGAGCCCTCCAAAACCCTCCTTCAATATAAATTTTTAGTTTCCCCTAATTAGGAGGTTATTGGTGTTATGAATAAAATCAAACTCTCAAAAACCCTCCAGACCGAAATCCTTCCATTCTTTCCATTCAATCCTTCTCTTTTTTCAAAGCTCTCCCATTCATTCCCCTCAATGGTCTTTTATTATTTACCATTATCTCTATTGAACTTAACACTTATCTTAAATATTTGGTTATACGTTAGAGAAGTTACCTCAATGTCGCCATCTTCTATAGAAACTTTGAAACACACATGATCTTTTTCGTCAGATTTCCCTTCTTATAAGATACTTCATGAGAGCCTTCTAACGTACTATCAGGGATATTACTGAAATCATTTCCGCAAGAGTTTCTTAAGGTTGTCTCATCTTCATGAGATCAATTTCCAAACATTCTGTTTGTTCTTTCAAAGTTTCCACTTGATAACGCTTCTTCATCTCTTCTACTAGACACAACTTCTTCGTATCATCATATGGATGAAACTTCTTCGACTCCCCTACTGGATGAATACTCCTCAAAAGATCGTTCATTTATCGTCACTTCTCTTTTAAAGGACATCTCTGGTGTTTATTTTTAATTTATTTCTTCTGATAACAAAGATGGTGATTAATTTAGTATTCTTAAATCCATTCCTTCTTCCTTCAACATATGGATAACTTTGTGGAGTTTCTCAATGATTTCTTACTTCCTGGATTTTTTCTTAAACTCAAAAAATACACTACTATCTTTTGAATCAAGTATTGGATCGGGTTTTAGGTTCCAATTCGTGAATCTAAGATATTTGTAAAATATAAAACTTTTAACATGACCTCCAAGGATTCTAATCTTTGAGCACTATCTATGAAGATGACCTTTTTGTTTATTTGGTGTTTCGTCTTTTTGTATTTGTGTGTTCATTCTCTCTTGATCAATTTTAGAAAAATCTCCGTGGATCGTTTCAAGATTGTCTCATACTTCCTTGGCAACAAATACAATTGAAAATACAGAAGTATTCTTGGGTGCTTAGAACACTCATCATTATGTACTTGGATTTAAAACCTATTTTGACTTTTCTTTTATCCTCTTTAATCTAAAGGAAATCAAATTTATTCACTAATTTATTATTTGCACAATAAGTTGGAATAATCGAACCATTTATAAAAAAAATCCGCCATTTCAAAATTATTTACTTTAATAAAATTTTCATTCTAGATTTTCATAAGTTAAACTTTTCACCATCAAACAATGGAGGTGTATTAATTAAAAAGTCCTTTGTTAAAAATATAAGTGTTTGTATTCACCATTCTACTCTACGAGACAATTAGTCTTACAACAGAATTTGGATTCGAATTTGGATTCTAATGCTATTTGTTGGACAAGTGACTCCAAACACAAGACGGATATTGTGTTTCTTTGAAAAAATATCCAATTACAAAATCTTTGGTAAAAGCAATTATTTAAAACAATTTTAAAACTTGAACAAAGAGTAAGCATAAAAAAGAATAAATTAAGAGTGAAGAAGAGATGAAGGCACAACATAAATAAACAATTAACATAAATAAAAAGATATAAGGGATAAGAATATTGTACCCAAGATTTATATAGCTTCGGCCTAAACACTTGGCATACTCCCCTCTCCAAGAATTTCTTCTTGAGAGTTTCCACTATGTGTGTAAGCTTTTCACAGGTTATACTCATTTAGTTTCTTAAGAAAAAACTTGTAGTTTTAAACTGGTCGGTTATCCTCCAAACCAAACACGAGATTTTATACCAGGCTAATATCGAATCAAATGAGAGTTTATATCAAACCAAATGAGAGTTTATATACCAGGCACAACTCACGAACCAAATGGAGATTTTTAAGGACAATCTAACAAACCAAATGAGAGCATTTACATTAAGCGAAGCCCATGAACCAAACACCAAATTCTCATAAGTTATATTCCACAAGAGATAAAAAAAACATCTTGTGGAATATTTTTCCACAAGACACAAATTACAATATTACCCTTGCACCAGAATACACAAGAAAATAATCATTGATATTTTTAACTCTTAAAGCATTAAGGCAATTTAAGTGAAATGAGAATAAGAGGAATAGAGAGTGAGAAAGTATGTCAAAACACGTTTTCTACTGTAGTTTGAAAGTGAGGAGAGGCATCTATTTATAGTAGAGAAATCTTGCTCAAAAAGGAAAACTATCCACATACTTTTTAATGCTCATAATCGATTATGTGCTTTATAAAAACAGAAACCCTAATTCCCAAAAAGGAAACCCTACAATGATTAGTGTCCTAATTGACTAATATTATTTTTAATCAATAAGGAGCATTAAACCTTGATTTAATCGATTGGCTAATGGTCTTAACCAATTAGGTAATGTATATAGGTCTCCTTAATGTTTAGGAACACCATATATCAATCCCACAAGCACCTTGATGGTCCCTCTAAGAATTTTAAGAAGTTTTATCAAATAGAGAGGTTAAAAACACTTTTATATGAGTGTGTGCATTGTATTCATAATTTAAGAATTAGTCTAATATCTTTTACAAGATTTTGATCACTCAAACACAAACCACGAAAGCTTTCGTCTTTCCTCCCTTTCACAAACTATGAAGCTTTAAGATCATTTGCTAGATACATCGATGATTTAATACTTCATCTGAGACTTGACTTCTTCTATCTGATGAGGATTGATAAAGCTTCTTTATATACACCATCATTAGAGAGATTACTTTACTGGAGAACACCAAGGGTTCCACTGAAAGTCGTTTGACATTGGGTGTTGTTCTTAGGGATGGAAATAGGATGGACCGAGTTAGGCTTTGTCAAGCCTAAGTCTGGCCTGTCAAAAAAACCAAAGCCTAAGTCTCTCCTGTAGCCTGTCCTAGGCTTATTTTTAGGCTTGAGTTTGGGCTTTTCGAAGGCCTGATTAGCCTGTTAACTTACATAAAATCCTATTTGTTTTAGAATGTGTTAAAAAAATAATTAAAATAATGTTTAAATAGACAAACTAACTAAAAAAAATTGCATTGACTTATTTTAACTTACTTATTAGCATAAGTTCAGTGAGACTATTTGTTTAAGAGAATTTATGAAAACAATGTTCATCAGTTGTTTTCATCTTATTTTCACAAGTTCTTTAAGATAACCAAGTTTTATTTATGTATTTTAATTCAAAGTACAAAATATAACATAATGATAATAAAAAAATATTCATATTTATTGAAATGGGTCTGTCTGATAGGCTTAAAAGGTTTTTTTTTACTTGAAGCCTAGCCTTTTTAACTAAATAGGCTTATAAAAAAGCCTAAGCATTTTTTATTTTAAAAAAAGTGTTGTCTGGCCTGAGCCTGTGTAGGCTAGCCTGCAGACCTCTGTTATCGGTCTGGCCTATTTTCATCCCTAATTGCTCTTTGGCTTTGACATCTTGATCTCTCAAGCATGACAACTTGATTAAAACTTTAGATGAAGATTTCACCTTATAGTATTTTTATTATCAAAATCAAATAGGAAAATTAACAGTTACATACATTATACCTACAAACACATAGATCCACGATGCAACATCTTCCTCGATTACTTGCAAAACTTTCACATACACCACATGTTTGTTAATTTGTGTGTGCTACATTTGTAGTAAAACTTGACACGACTAATTCTTGTTGAAACTTTTCCAATTGAGCTTTTTGGACAAAGATGAGAGGTTCAAGAAGTTGAACCAATGAAAAAGAAGTATCGGTTCTTAAAACTCGTGGAGAGTGTTACTAGAAGTTAGTTACAACTTGACACAAATTAGTAGAGAGTGGAAGTGGATCGAATTAGATAAATCATACCATAATAGAAGATGGACTTCATTGCATTTTAAATTAATGAGTTTCTTTGCACAATGACATGATATTTATATTTATACATGTGTACATAAGTTGCTTTTACACTTTAGCTACACTACTCCACACTATACAAAAATGATATTTTGTTTTTACATATATAGTGCACTTCTTTTAATACTAAAGTTGTTTTTCCTTTATGCTTCCTTAATTGTAAAATTTTTTCAATGATTAATCAAATTGGTTTTTGTCATTGAAAAATTTAAATGCATCTCAATATATTATCGCAAATATTGAACTTAATTAATTAATAATATATAATCCTTCCTTAAAAACTCAAAATAAAATAGCATATCTATTAAATGTTATAAATTTATAAGAATAAAACACAATTCATTCTTTCTTTTTTAATAATCATTTGATATGATGGAATGTGCAACACTTAGAGTTGAAGAAGCTTCGTGGAGAAAAGGTAAGTGGATGAGAAGAGAGAGTGAAGGAAAGGAAAAAATGTGGTGAGAAGAGAGGATAACATGGGAGAAAAGGAGAGTGGTATAGAGTGAAGAGAGGGGGAGAAAAAGAGGGAGTGGTTGTGAAGAGAGAGAAAAATTGAAGAGGGAGAAGGAAAGGAAAACATGAGTGATTGAGAAAAGAGAGAAAAGGAGAGTGATGTCAATATAAAATGTGAGGGGATGCTAAGTGCATGTATTCCTAAAATTTAGGGTAGTATTTATTATTTAAAACTTGAGGGTGTGAGAGATTGTCGAAGAGATTTATGTTAATCATACTAGAACATTATCTATAAATTTGTTAATAGCTTGTTAAGTAACATATTCTTAAACTTCGCCTATTAAAATTAAAACTTTAATAAAAGTTACCACTCATAAAAAATAAACACATGGAATCGTATTCTTTTTTAAAAAGTTATGTTTTTCTTCGTTTCCCATCTATAAATTGTATAAGTAATATAAAAGAAAGTAGTTCTAATAATAATTTTATAAAAATTATTTGTTATTTATAAATAACTAATGATATAATATAAAATTTGTATTTTTAAATATACATTTAACAAAAATATTATTCACCTTTCTCATCATTCACCAACACAACAACTTCTTGTAGACGAATTATTTGATATTTGTTTCATGTGTTTTCTTTTAATTCAATTCAAACATATATTTTGTTGGACTTGAGACTTCACACATAAGAGATTGTGAATTGTATGGTTTGAAAAAATATGATTTTGAAAAACTTAAGAAAATAAAATCAGAGTTTAAAAATATTTTTGCAAAACTTAGTAGCAGAAAAATAAAAGGCAAAAAATAAATTGTGGAAATTGAAAAGAGTTCAGGGAAGAAAAAGAACATCTAAAATTATACAAGTTCAGTCAAAAATGATTTTGTCATGTCCCTGAGAATTGATCTTGAGAGTTTCTAATAAACTTTTATATCTTTTACTATGAATGACTTATGAACCCCCTTATACATGGAAATGATGGTTGGTCTTCAACAAAATAATACAAGATAATAGATATGGGCGTTTGCGTCTTTTCTTTAGAATAAACTTTTGAGTGAAGTGACCAATCTTCCTTCTGAATGGTTGATTGAAGCGGATAGTCCTCTTTCCACAAACACGGATCTAGAAGCGGTTAGTCTTCAAGTCCCTAAACCTTTTATCTCAAAACCTTGGTTTTACACGAGATAACCAATAACCTGTGAGATTTTAACATTGGGATGATCTCGAACTGACCAATAACATATGAGATTTTATCACAAGCTGATCTACAACTCAAACTAGGACTGAATCACACAATCCCAGACCAAATATTTTTACAAGTTTATCTTCTAACCCAAACAAATCCCTAGATGGATAATATTCAACCAAGGTGTGTATATACAATATATACCCTTTTGGTGAGTTTACAATTCTACCCATTCCAGAATTACAAATGTATCCTCACTCACAAAAATGACTTTTCTCACAAAAACACTTAGACTAAAACATTAGCGAGAGAAAGTTAAAGAAAAGTTTAGAGAGAGAATGAGAGATGAAAGTGTCAAAACCCGATTCTGGATGGTTTGAAATGAAAAATGGAACCACTAGTTATAGGCCTGAGATTGGCACAAAAAGGAAATTTCAATAAAAGCTTTTTATGACATTCTAATATATTAACATATAATCATAAATGATTAGAAGCTTAAAATATAATCGATTAAAAGTTTATAAAAGGAAGGAAAAGACATCTAGCTGTTACGCATTATTAAGGTGTTGTCGTAATCGTTTGTCACTCAATTTTAAACGTATCTAATCGATTAGACAAAAGCTCTAACTGGTTATGTTAGGATTTATTTTGTTGGTTGCATTCTATTAAAACAAGTATTTTAACAAGATGTCCCGACATGTTAGTACGACATCAGAACGTGCCTTGTTTTATATTATTAAAAGATTTATTTTTAATGTGAGATATCTGAAGGTCCTCTTAAAATTTTGTTTACATTGTTTACGGTCCAAAAAGGATTTAATCTAGGAGATTATATTGGATTCAGATTTGATTTGCTTGCCAAGATTAATTGTCAGAATATATCTTGTAATAACTTAAATTTATTCCAGATTTTATGCAGAAGACTCTGTAGATTTTGTGCAACACCCCATATTGGACCTGTTGTGTTTTTTAGCCTAAGTTCGTGTTGTTTCTTTAGCTATAAAAAGAAAGTCTCTAAACCTAAGAAGAGCACGAGCCACATATGTAAAAGTGTCAATTATTAGGGCTCCGTTTGTTTATTGTGAGTCACTCTTGTATCGTTTGAATTTGTAATTGTGAGTCACTCATAAGCTTTTAAGTAGTAGTTGATTTTGTTTATTGGAGTGTGTCTCCTCTATGATTCTCATTGTTGTTTATCACATGTAGTGTGATTGAAGGGGAGTGAGATGTGTCTCATATTCAGGAGTGTCTTAGATAAAAATAGCATGGGTAATGATTAGGTGCGAAGTTTATAAAATCAGAGGTTGTTTAGAACTTCAAACTAATATTATTATAGTGGATTTCCTTCCTAACTTGGATGCCCTCAGATGTAGGTGACATTGCATCGAACTAAGTTAACAATTGACCTGTTTTATTTATTTCCTATAGTACTTTAAATTTTGGTAGGTTACCTACCGATCACCCTTTCATAGAATGTTATGTCATTTTTTTATAATAATTTATTTTGAAATAAAAAAAATTAAATATATTTACTTAAAAATACCGGTATCCAACTAAAATTCATGAGTAATCAAGAAATTTAAAATAAAAAACCCTATTTAGATAAAAAAAAAAAGAATAAGAAAGGCCTTACTCCTCTTAATCAATGTCCAACTAGTCGTGTTTCTCTACCGGGATTAAGACAAATGCATTAAAAATTGAGAGTTGCTTAGAGCATCTAAAGATTTCTTCTCCACCCGCATGAAAATCAAAAATACCTCTAAAATTCGAAAAATACATCTCCGGACACACCCAATGCACACAATTCATTCATTTTTTTAGTCATGCCCCAATTTTATGATTAAGTTTATTCTGAAAATACAATTTCAGATAGTTTCTTGAAATGCATTTCTAAAACCTATTTTTCTAAAATGCATTTATGAAGCCTACTAAACCATAAATATATATATATATATATATATATATATATATATATATATATATATATATATATATATATATATATATATATATATATATATATATATATATATATATATATATATATATATATATATATATATATATATATATATATATATATATATATATATATATACAAAAACTTATGTTATAGTTATCTCTGCAGATGAATATTTTTATAAAAATCAAAACTAAAAATACATTGTATTTTGAGATAAAACATGTTTCACGTTAAATCATAAAAACATCTAGTATCTTGTCATAATTGTATAGAATTTGAATTTGTCAACAAAAAAAAAAGGGAAAAATCCATAAAGTCATATATAATTTAGCCTTCAATTCAATTTTCTATTATTAGAAGTATATGTGAACAGTAGCCAATTCAATGGTGTATTACAACTTAGAAAAAAATTATCTTATCATAAACTATCATTTTTATTACGCATTATGCTGAGAAATCAATAGAGTGGTTGAAATTTCATTTGTTATTTTGCGCCAGTATGAGAAGCACTAAAAGCAAAAAGAAAACCAATGATAAGGTGTATCTAGAAATATATTTTCAAATTAATTTTTTAAAAAAAAAAGAAATTTGAAGTGCGTCCAAAAATGCATTTCTTTATTCTATCTAAAGTGAATTTGAAAATGCATCTCCGGATCAATATATCTCAAAATGAGTATCTCTATTAAAAAGACATGGGGTGCACATAAGATAAGGTGAATCCGGAGATGTATCTTCGAACTAAATCTTGAGAAAAAAATAGGGTAAGATTCACTTAAGACGTATTTTGGTGTATAAAGGGTACATCTGGAGATGCATTTCCAGAATCAGCATTTTTGAATTTTCACAAAATATTTTTTCACCTTTTAGGATGAGATTAGCAATTTCCTAAAAGTTTGAAGTACTGGTTGTTGTATCCTGTTGTTGTGGTATCTTCTCACATGGGCTATAGAAAGAGAGAGGAATGATAAATACATGAATGAATGAAAAAATGACAGCAAATGCAGCAGACAAATACATACTATGCTAAATAATGTCAGTCATTTATTTCATATCAGACGACTCAGATCACACAACTAGTAAATTAAATTTAAACAATTTCCACCATTAGTTTAAATCGAACGGCCAAAAGTTGCAACTATGTCACACAGTTGCATCAGAGCATTCATTTTCCAAAACAAAAGTTCCATATATAAAAGTCACCTCACACACAAACGTTCCCCAATGCTTATGCAATATGAGAATGTGCAAGTGGAGGGCGGCGATCAAGACTGCTACCTACTCAATGGAAAATGTTTTATTCCCTTTCTCCAAGGAGGACCAATGCTTTTATGAACACTCCACAAAGCTTATTCAAAATGGGAATTCACATGTGAAGAGGGACCAAGATTGCTACTCTAGGGAGAATCTTTATTCGCTTTATATGAGAATGCAAATTCAACATTTGCCACTTGTGGGGTACCACATGGTAGATAAGTCTTAAGGTCCTTTGAGTTGCAAATTAACATAATAAGTCTATAACAAACAGGTTAGGAGAAAAAAATTGTGGTTTCCTATTTATTGTATTCTGAGAGAGGGTGCCACCTGAATACTCGAGCTCACGATTTGTTAAAATCCCCTGCAATAGGAACAAAATCGCGTCAGATGCAAGGATTTATGGTAAAAAAGATGGTTAAGAAATTAAGGAGAATGGATCGATATATTATAATCTGAGTGCAGGTAAAAGATTAAAAGAGAAATTCTGACCATATAAGTGATAAATCAATAAGTTTCATTAGGATTTTCTTTGCTTTGGATGAGAGGAACACCGTCTTTCCTCCAAACTATACGGTCTTCACATAAAGCCTCTACCACCTCAACATATAATTGGTGTTCCTAAATTTGGAAATCAAAACAACGGAATTATTAAACTGTATTCATTTGATCAAAATCAAAATGCTAAATTATTAGTATTTTGTTGCATAAATGCTGTAATGCATGAATGCATCTTATGATAAATATATTAATTAAATTTCATATGGGACTGAAGTTGATCATTGGTTTAAAATGCCACAATTTTTTGGGAGCTGCTGATTGATGATTATAAACTGCCATTACCTCTTTTAGAACCCTAGCAGCCAACTCTTCTGCAGTATCATTAGTAAGCACAGGGACAACACGCTGGGCAAGGATACGCCCTGTGTCGTAGTGTTCATCCACGTAATGAATTGTAGGACCTGAAAATCTAACAAAGACAATGATGCAAGTATAAGTAGTAAGGAAAAAGCATAAAAATGTTTCATAAAAACAACATACTTATGTTGAGAGAGCGTACCTTGCGCCAGAAGCAATTACTGCTTTATGTACCTTCATACCATAGTGGCCCTTGCCTCCAAAAGCTGGAAGAAGTGATGGATGAATGTTAAATATTGATCTTTCATAAGCTCGGATCAGTTCCACTGGTATAAGTTTGAGGTATCCAGCTAAAAGAATAAAATCCACCTCCAATCTCCTGTAGAAAATATGAACCTTATGTTATATATAATCATATCTCCATGTACCATATCTCCATTCTTTTTATCCCTTTTGCTAATTTAGTCATAGCTAAATTGATTTTTTTTTTTTCCTTTGTGTTTCAACTTTGATGTAAAAAAGTCACATATCATAAGCATTAAATACTAACAGTTAAATGCAATAGCAGAAAATGAAATAAAGAAACGTCTAACCTTAGTGTATCAACAAGCTCATTAGGAGACAATCCATCGGATTCATCCTTTGCTTTAGGGAACAATATAACTGGTATACCATTATTTCTTGCATACTCAGCACCTCCACACTCTGGTATTAAAATAAAAAGGAAATTTTAGTAAGACTAAAGATTTAAAGTAAATCAAAACAGTGTCAATATCTCTGTAGTCAATAGCGGTGACGCATTGCATCGCAGTGGCCCTGGGCTACGTAATAGTATTGCCGTGCGGTACAGTGTTGCAGTGTAGTACGCTGTTGCAGAAGTAGCAGTGTGTGTTATGGCACTATCAAAGAGAAGGACAAAGGTGAACACCGAGAGAAGAGAGTGCAACAGTAACTAAGTGCAGGGACATTGTTTGTACTTATGCCATTCTTTTGGAATCACATGGTCTACAGTCTTAAGGACACGGTCTACAGTCTTAAGGACACGGGACCTCTTTTGCATGTACTAAGGCTTGTTGATAATGAGAAACAACCTGATATGGGTTACATCTATAAGGCTATTGATAGGACCAAGGAAACCATGATGAAATCTTTCAATAACAATGAGGACAAGTACAACGATATTTTTGTCATCGTTGATAAAAGATGTGAATGCCAACTTCATCAACCATTACATGCAGCGCCATTCCTTTAATCATCAGTTTGACTATGGTGATGCAAGTGTCGAAGGGAATGATGAAACTAATGATAGGCTTCTTAAATGTAGTGAGAAGCTAAGTGCTACTAGTGAAGAAGAGGATGAAGCTACAGCTGAACTAGCATATTACAAGAGGTCTGAAGGACTCTTTAGCTTGAAGACTGCAATAAGAAATAGAACTGCTATGGCTCCTGGTAGGTTAAAGTGCTTTGTTTCGATAAATTTAATTAATCAGCTTTTATGTTAATAGTAATCTTACTTGGTTATTTGTTACAACTGAGTGCTGGAAGACTTATGGGCATCATGTTCCAAACTTGCAAAAAATTGCAATTAGAGTATTGAGCTTGACATGCAACTCTTCAGGTTGTGAACGTAACTAGAGTACGTTTAAGCAAGTAAGTAAATGTGATTTTGGCTTAGTTTATTTGAAGCATTGATTGGTATATTATAATGGTTGTGAAAGAAACTAATATTCTTTTTTGAAAACATTATAACAGATACATTCCAAGAAAAGAAACAAGCTTGAGCTCCAAAAGTTGCTAGATTTGGTTTTTGTCAAGTATAACCAAACGCTTTAGGAACGCTTTGACAATCGTGACTTGATTGATCTCATTGCCTCAACTTATATTGATGTTTTAAGTGAGTATTTGACCGGAGAATGGGTGAAGATGAAGTAGCGGGTGGAGCTGGAGATGATTTGGTCTATGAGGGTGATACAATGACTTGGAGGGATGTTGCTAATGCAACAGGACTTGGTGAGCCAGTAGTAGTCACTAGGGGCCTACGAAGAATGAGGAACCAAGCTGGCCTGTCTACTCAGAACATAGATGAAGAGGAGGAGGAGGATGCTCAATAAATTTCACGTGATAATGACGATGAAGAGCTAGAAAAGGATGATGCGGAAGACCTTAAACATGATGATTATGATAGTGATAGCCTTTAAGGAATCACTTGGGTTTACTCGAATGCTTAGATATTTTACTTTGAGCCTTGGAGGCTAGAACTTATTTCCTATTTTGCTTTATGTTATGTTTGAATATTAGATGTGTTATTTTGAGGGTTGGAGGCTAGAACTTATTTTCTATTTTGCTTTATGGTATGTTTGAATATTAGATGTGTTATTTTGAGTCTTGGAGGCTAGAACTTATTTCCTATCTTGCTTTTATGGTATGTTTGAATATTAGATGTGTTATTTTGAGTCTTAGAGGCTAGAACTTATTTTCTATTTTGCTTTTATGGTATGTTTGAATATTAGATGTGTTATTTTGAGTCATGGAGGCTGGAACTTATTTGCTACTTGAATTATATTATGTTTAGTAGCAACGAACTTTGATGATTAGTAATGAATTTGTTTCATTTTGTGCATTCTTCTGGGTTTAAGTTGATATTTGTAGAGCTCTTATTGTTTCCCTAGACTTTGATGATGCGGCCATAGTGATACCGCTACACTGCTGTGGCATTTTGGGGGTCGGCCGCCATGCTACGTTATCTGCTACTCTACATAGCTATGGCATTTTGGGGGTCGGCCGCTATGCTACGTTATCTGCTACTCTACACTGCTATGGCATTTTGGGGGTCGGCCAATATGCTACGTTATCTGCTACTTACTACATAGGTCAATATAATATGCCTAGTCACGTGTGACTAGCTGCCTCAATACAAAAAGAAGTTTCATTCTTTAAGCTATATGTATAGTTTAAGAAAATAGACATCCATGCCATCTTAATCATGAGATTGTGTTATCGCGGTTTCGAATAGCGGCTGCAATATTAAGTTCCGATATTCGTGGAGCGGATTCTTTCTATTGATACAACACCCAAACCCTAGGAGGGAACTCCCTCCGGCACAGGGAAACCTCCCCCCGACGTCACCCTTATGAGCAATCTCTCTATGAATGGAAAAGGGGTGCTTCAGATCAAGAGTAATCAATAGTGACAGGGCTAAAACAGTAAGTAAGAATGCCGCGTGAATTCTACGAAGATAGAAAAGCGGAGTTCTGAGCAGACTTGTAGCGAGATAGTTATATTTTTTGTATCTTCTTAATAACAAGCAAAAAATCAGGAAAGCTAGCCAAGACCATAATACGAGGATCCCTCTCATTCAAACATTAGGGAGACTTTACGGCATCGCACCGCAATTGCGGTGTGAACATCAATCATGTGTACAGACCACATCGTAACCGCAACAGCCACCGCATAAGACCCTTTTAGCCACTATAACAACCGCGTCAAGATGTCTCTACATTGTTCGTTGAAATCTTCTCAGACATAAATTTTAGACCCTACTTAAGATTTGAAGAAAATTTTGACATCTTCAGTATCTCGCAACTGTGTATGTCAAGAGTCTCTCACAACTGTGTATGTCAAGCACCTCTCAACATATGTGGAGCAAACTGAAACATTTCTATGGTGAGTAAACATAAAATTATTTCACACCTATGCCACAATGCGCAACAACGCAATCGCAATGTAAAACCATGTGTGTCATCAATTAAAATTGGAGAGAATGTGCTTATAGGAAAATTACTAGTGCAAGAATCCAGTAAAGAATGTAACTAAGCTCAACGATAATAGAAAATCGTTAAAAGTTACATCATATTATTATACAAAAGCACAAATGAAAGTAAAGGGGTAACTAGATGGACAATTACCGCTTTTATTCGTAACCAATACAATGACATCTCCATGAAGTGATCCCCTTTTGGATGCCTCGTGAATTGATTTGAAGTTTGATCCTCCACCAGACACAAACACTGCCAACTTTTTTCTTCTCCCCGTGACCTGAGTTCTCACCTCGTGCCCCTTGTTTGGATCTTCAATATCCCTGCTACTGCTACACCATACTCTCCTCCTAGAGCTATAACATCCACCTCTTTTTGCAATATTGATAGGATAATAAGCTCCACTCAAAACCTCAAAATTCTGGGACTGAATAGAAGGGTATGAAGAAGAAAGTAAAGAAAGGGGTTTCAAAGAGAAAAGCTGCTTTCCAATTCGAATTGATGGTGCGGGTGATAGTTTTGGAGAAAACCCAGAAACCATATGTTGAATTTCCATGAAAATTTTGGTCTGATAAAAAAAAACTTTGTTCTGTTCAATACTATGAGTTGTTCAAGATAAAGAAAATCTCGAGGTTGTGGGAATAGTTTAATAACTGTAAATGGTGGCAGCGGTTCGAGGGATCAAAAGGAACAGAAAAATCCCTTCTCCAAAAGATGCTAAACAAAATAACTCCAATCAATTTGTAGCTGTTAAGAGAGAAAAACAAGAAATTCAATATTCTAGGTAAAAAAAAATATAAAACCGCACAGATGATCTACAACAACTAGACTGATAACAAGAATACTTCATTTTTCAAAATCAAGATTCTAAATAAAATATTTTGGCCTAGGTAAAACTAAATTGTAGAATCATAAGAATCTATTTGTTATTAAAAATAAAACTGAAAAAAAAAATCATATACATGATATATGAATGTTATCCCATATCATCCATGTCAGATATCAGTGGCGGTTTTTAGACTCTGCGAAATGGCAAATATTGGCTGATATCGCAGACTTTTCCATCATAATCTGCTATGACAGCACCACATAGCTGCATGTGCGACAGGATTTTGGTTCTCCACCATCTGCCATCGACAACACCCGGACATATATACTTATGTAACATGAGAGTTCAATGGAGATGCACTCTCACTATAAAATAGTATAGTTTTACATTGTCAAACAATTAATTAAAACCTATGTAATACCGACACCTCTGAAAAATGGTGTTTCTGTGTCTGTGTTCGACGCCGACGCTTACACCGAGACTTGTGATTACCATTAATTTATTTTTTTCAAATTATTAGCGGTGTTGTGTTCGGGTCTCGGTGCTTCATAGATTGCAACTATTATTAAATAAGCTCATTTTGTAATCACATTTTATAAATAACTGCAAAACAATTGATTCTCAATGAACTAGTGCATGTCTCATTTTCTCAAACTACAATACCATCAAAATATCAATAATTCAAATATTCAGTTGCTTAATAAAAAAGCAGAAAATCGCAACAATAAAGCAAAATAGTGGATATGAAGTAGATAGATAACTCACGCTGGGAGGAGAAGACGATGGAGAGATAGAACTCACGCTGGGAGACGAAACGAACCGAAAACCCTTCCGCTGTAACGACGAGCTTCACGGTGGCCGGAACTATGGCCGGACTCACAGGATTGGAATGGCTGGGAAAGTATTGAAACAAAAAATAAGAAATTTTTAGGTTTTGGGTTAAAAAATGAAAAAACATTTTAACTTCAAATTAGGGGAACGTGTTTTACTTTTAAAAGAAAAAATTAAAAATTTTACAACAATTTTCGTAATTATTTACGCAATATTAATTTGATTTAAAAATAGTATTAATTAGAGGTTTTGATTCAAATTTAATTTTAGACCTGCAATAATATTAAATTAAATTTTTTAATATAGAATTTTGATGTCTAGTCTTTACGGATACCTGGTTTATAAAAAAAAATCTTAAATTCAATTTTTTTTTTGTCATTATTATTTTTAAAAATATTCTATCCCATATTTTAAAGTGAGATTAATTGAAATACACTAATGGCTTTGAATTTCTTGTTTTTTAAGGTCTTCTTTTTTTTCTTGTTTGTGCATCAAAAGTTTTTTCATATTGTGTCACAAACATGTTTAATCGATAAACATTCAAGCACTTGAATTTAAAAAATTCTTAAAATATTCCTTTTAGTGGTAAACATTCAAGCACAAAAATCGGAATATATAAGGAGAAATCCATTTTTCTCGAATAGAGTATATCTTGTTTAGTCATTGATTATCTTGTGTACTTGTTAAAAGTACAATATGTGACAACAGCTAGTTATTAAGGATTGACAGTGGTTTTCAGGGTTTCTTGAGAGGTTAAAGTTATTTCCCAGAAAGACGCGAGAAGCTTTATATGTGATATTTGTGTAAAAAATTAGATGTCCCTCCTCAGCAATAAGATAGAGAGATAGAGGTATTTATAAAGCTTTAGGGTGTTAAACATGAGAGGAAGTCATGGACCCTCCTTCTTAGGGCCCAGTAAATTTATACTAACACATAATTCCTTAAGCACAAGGATTTTGCAAAAGGATCGAGTGATTTAATCTAGGAAGAAGTTAATTTATTATGGGCAGGACTTTCAGATGAATCCCTCAGGTGAGACCTTAAATTGAGTTCCTCAGGCGAGATATTAAGTTTAGTTTATTAGGCGAGACTTTAAGTTTAGTCTTTTAAGTGAGACATTAAGTAGAGCCCTTCAGACAAGACTTTAAGTTGAGTCTCTCAAGTGAAACTTTAAGTTGAGTCTCTTAAGTGAGACTTTAAGTTGAGTCCCTCCACAAGACAAGACTTTAAGTAAAATTCCTTAGACCAGACTTTAAGTTAACTCCCTCGAATGAGACTTTAATTTGAGTCTCTTAGTCGAGAATTTAAATTAAGTCCCTCAGACGAGACTTTATGTTGAGTTCCTAAAAAAAGACTTTAAGTAAAGTCACTCAAACGAGACTGTAAGTTGAGTCACTCACAAGAACAAAGCTATAAAATTTATTTAGTGGGGGAAATATTTAAATATAAATTATTAATCTTTTTTATTCTTAAAACTAAGAAAATAAAATTAGTGTTTAAATTTATTTATTATAGAATATTGTATTTTATATTTAAAAATAAATAAATATATTAAATTTAGGTGCAAAATATTGTACATGACAAGTAGTGCAAATATTTGATTTTGCAGGATTAATATTCCTAGTAGTTTTGCAATTAAATAATTGGTTATGAGGTCATCTATAGTTCAACTAATGTGTTGATGTTTACTGTTATAGTATGATTTATGAACGAACAAGTTTTTTTTTTGGGAAATTTACTCGATATTATTGTTATTTAGAATTATTTTTACGAAGTACAAATAACAATATTTATAAGGATAAAAAAGTAATTTGATTTTAAAATCCCTCCCCTCCCCTTGTGAATCTAACATACATGTTGTTAAAAACATCTCCCCTCCCCTCCCCTTCTTGAACCAAACCTATATTTAGTTAAATTCCCGCCCCTCCCTTTCCCTCCATTCCCTTTTCCTCTATTAAATTCCCTCCCCTCCCCTCCGTTGAACCAAACGGACCAAAAGAATCCATAGATGTTATGCTATGAAAAACTTTTGGTGATGATAATCTATATTTGGCATATGACATTAATATAGCGTAGCAAAATGAGAAATTATTGTAGCCAAAGTCATTTTGTTTAAATTTATGTCTAACTTGTGTTTTGTTATTGTTTGTATGTTTTTAAACAAGACTAGCCCTTCATATTCAAACTTATCATTGATGGAGAATATTAAGTCCTTTCACTCTCATAGTATGCGACATAAAAAGGAGTAATTATAGAAAACTTTAGGGTGGAATGAAGATTCTAATTACATCTTTCATTGGATGATGTCAAGTAACCCCAAGTGTATGCTCGGAAAGAAAATATATGCCGAAGTAATGAGTACAATGTAAGTAAGATATCAAATAGAAGTCCTAATTGTGAGAATAGTTCTAATTGTGATCAACATGCATAGTGAACTTAGATTTTCCTCACATTAACTTGATATAAATGAAGTAAGAAAAAAAGTTGGCACCTCATTAAAAAAAAATCCTTACCCACGTAGGGGAAAATAGTCTCACCCTATTTTTCAGAGCAACCTTAAAGAATTTTTTAAGTTACACGCGTGAAAGGTTAACACGTATCACCTGAGAGACTCAATGTCTCATCAGTAGGGCTATGCATTACAGCGTCCGAGGAACTTAGATTCCTCAAACTACTTAGACTCTCGCATGAGGGACTTAATGTCTCCTCGGAAAGAATCGCTTCTAATAAAAAATGCCTAAGAGGCACGACCTGTGTCAAGCCATGTAGACTTGATTTCTAATATTCATATAGAGCTCGATAGGAGTCCCACCCGAAAGGTTAATACACCTATCCTAAGGGACTTAACATCTCATCAACCAGGCTACGCACTATCGTGTCTAGAAGGCTTAAACTCCTAAGGTCGAGTAAAAAACATCGCCCCAGTTCCCGAGATACTCCCCTTAGCCGCAAGTGAAAAACACGTTGCCTTTTGCCGAAGGCCTCGTGTCTGAGGAACTATGTAGTGTTATATTTGCAAAAGGCCTTATCTAGGGTGATGTCCTGGGACTGCCCAAGAAGAGGCGATGACGAAACATCACCCAGAAGGAGGTACTGCCTCACCATTGAGTGTTATCTCGCCCATACAAAAAAACGCGAGATAAGTCGTGTCTGTGATAAAGAGAAAGTCAGAGTCATTACTGATTCACGTCTCCCTTGAAAATAAGGATTCAACTATCTGCTATTTGACTAAGTGGGCGGTGACCTTTTCCGAAAAAATATATGTCCTAGAAACCTCTATAAAAACATTACCCCTCTAGGGGATCAAGGACAAATCATAACTTATACGACAGACTCTAAGTCATATATACTCTCTACTATTCGAAGAGTACTACGCTCACTACCACAGTAACATAAACAACCAATCTAAGTGCCCCTTTCAACCTAGCATCGCCGACCGTCTGCAGGATCTCTCACCTCATGTGAGCTGGTTAGTTAAACAACCTCAAAACCACCACACAAGACTTCTCGCCGTCGTGAAAAAATCCTCACAAACCAAACAAGTAATATATCTATAAGGGCCTCTGATCTCTCTGTCTTTGCAGGGGGAACACCTACATCCTATACTTTTTGACCAGTACAAATTAAAACAAATGTATTTTTGAATATTTGTCAAGGGAGAGATATATAAATCAATCCAATATTTGTCCTTGTATTTTTATGAAAAAAATTTAAAAAGTAATTTTTAAAAATAATTTTCATATATAGATATATAAATATTATTGGAACTCCGGAAGAACTCCTGAAAGTTATAAATTGCTTAAAGAAATAGTTTGAGATAAAGAACTTGGAAAAAACAAATTCATGTATAGGACTACTAATTAGACATTTGAACAATGAAATTTTTGTAAACCAAGAAATATATAACAAAAGTGGTAAATTATCTATATGTGAACAAATCTTATATGTTATCTATCCCAATTATTATTAGATCATTAGACGTGGAGAATATCTTTTTATTCCTTAATAAAAGGATGCAAAACTACGTGGTCCTAAAGTACCAAATCTTAATGCAATTCGAGCACTAATGTATCTTGTTAACTATATACGCCATGATATATCAAAATTAGTCAATCTATTAGCATGATATAGTATTTCACCCACACAAAGACATCAAAACATAGTCAAACATATACTTTAATACTTTAGAGTTGCATGTTACCCGTGAGATCCTTATCACAAACATGTTACTTATTTACTTGTAGTGGTACAATTATTTAATACACCTTAAACAACTCATATCAACTACTTCTTTAAATCATGCCGAAGTTTTATCATTACATGATGACACTTGTAAATAATTTTTTTAACCAATTAATACAAAAGATTGGTTTTTATCGTCGAAGAGATGATCACTTAGTTGAAAAAAATAATTAAATATATTATACACTTTTTTTCACCATGATTTTGTCCCATTAAATTTTACTAATAACGTATTTTTAACAGACAATTCTCTCACAAAAGATATGCACTCGTATTTTCTTCAATATAATTTTTTCATTGAATTCTTTTTTAATATATTGAGACATATCCTCAATTATCATCTAAAAAAGAGTATTATGAATAGTAAATGTTAATGCTTTTGTTTTTCCCCTTCTAATCAACTTCATCCACTTATGTATATTAAGTGCACATATTATATTTTTCCGTTTGGAAGTACCATAAACAAGACTTATTTATATTATTGTATGATATAAATGATTTTTTTTAAATAAAAATACCCAAATAATCATGTTTTCAAAAATTCTACCTAACTACCATAATACAAATATTCTAATTTCTCTCTAACTTTTGTCTTGTCTCTTTCTATATATATCATGAAGTGGTTATGAAGTGGCAATTGGCGATGGATTTGGCAGGGACAACAACAGTACCGGACTAAACCGGTGGTATAAAGTTAAAAACTATCTATCATTTTTATTTATAAAAAAATCCAAATAATAACAATGATTTTTCAATCATCAATGTGTCCGTGCACCATACATTTCAAGTGCCAGGTTTGAAATGAGATGGGAGCTTCCCTCTCACGATACTCACTTCACCATGACAGCACATAACTAGAAAATCTAAATCCAAAAATTCCCTTTAACACTAGTTCAGTTCGTTGTTTGTTACTTCGCACACAACAGAACCAAACCCTAACACTTCAAAAATGGAGGAATCAGATAACAGAAGATTGCTCGAGAGGGAGCGGGAGCGACACCAAATCCAACAGATTCTCGAGCTCGATCTCGAGGAATTGCAGGTCGAAGAAGTCGACGAGTTTCACGATTCTTCCGACGACGACAACAACGACAACCACCGTGATCTTACGTAATAGCTATCACCGTTTTCCATTTTCACGATTTGTCTATTTGAGTTTTCAATATTTGTTGTGTGGTACTGACAGTCTTTTGTTCATACTCTTTGGAATGCGATAGTGTTGGCTATGGTAGTGCTGGCGTTGTTCCTGGTGAATTCACTTACAACACTTGTTTAGCATCCTTACATACATATTTGGGCGGTAGGTGTTTGACTTGGTTCTATATGGTTTTATGTACAATATATATGGGATTCCAATTGGATTGCTTGATTTTGAATTTGATATTGCTTGTGTATGTAGATGTTGAAGACACGCACCATCGGGCGACTTTATTGGATGGTGGGACTGTATTGAACCTTCCACTTTTCTATCTTCAAGGTATCTGTGTTGTCCTTTATGGATTTTAGTATAGCGGTTTGGTTTATAGATATCTCTTGAACATGTTTAATGAAGCTCACAGCATTTTTTATATTTGTATTGTCATTGTGTCCTGCATGTAAGTGTTAACTTATTGGGAGAAACATTCACTAATCCTTGCAATATTCAGGAGTTGTGCTCTTTCCTGGGGCTACTCTTCCCTTGAGAGTTATTGAATCCAATTTTGTGGCTGCTGTTGAGAAATCTTTGAGCCGAGTTGATGTTCCTTACACCATTGGTGTGGTAGGTAAATTCCTTATGATAAATGCTTGTGATTCAGACATGCTGTGGAGTCTCTTGTCGTTTTTCTCAAAACACATGAATCTAACAAGCTTTTCTCTTTCCAGATCCGAGTTCACAGTGATACTGAAAATCGTAGGATGAAATCTGCAAGCATTGGGACAACTGCAGAGGTATATCCTCTCAAATCAATCAGTGTACTATTAACAAATTGAAACAATTATTTGCGTTTGCATATTACCTGTAAGATATGAAATCAATTTCAATCTTTTAGATTATGGGATAATGAATAAACTGCCTGTCTGTAGGCAGGAGTGAGTCCTAAAGAGATATGACAACATCATAGGTGTTTATTTGGATAGAATATAAGAAGTTAGTTAGTGATAGTTATAGTTAGTTGACTAGCTTTAGAGAATTAGCATACTTAGAGATTCACATGATTTTGGTTGTCGTTGGATGGGTTCTAGAGACAAACCAAGGGGGCAAATGGGTATTATGTGATATAAATATCTGACTGTAGACCTAATGTTCTTAGCTCAAGTTGAGGATAGTATGTGGTTCTCCTGCTATATCCATAGCTCAAATGCATATCAGCAATGGGATCTCTGAGATATGGTAACTAGCAATGTTTACCAACCGATGTGATTAATGAACCAACCCCAAGTACCTAACAGAAAGGAGGTAGTCTGGAGCACAACCCTTGTTTTTTAGCGCACAAAACAAAGATTCACACTTGAACGGTAACAGCCTGTCGAGTTGAGAATGCTCTGGAGATGGAAACTCGAAATGGTCACACAAGTAGGAGCTGGAAGACAAAATCAAAGTTAGGAGCGCATTAGATATGTCATCGTGCCTCGTACAATGGCATCCTTGTGGAGGGAACTTTTTTTCTCAACTACTATTGAGTGAATCACTAACCGATAGGAGTGCCCAAATTCATTCTTTTACTATTCCTACAAGCTACAACAATATTAACCAGCAATGATTCTACAAATGTTGCCATTAATGACCATGGTAGCTCCTTAACAACTTTGGAAATTACAGGAGCCAAGCCTATACAAATGATGGAGCATGGAGATAGATATTATGAGATGAATTAAATCGGAGGGAATCATTCACACTACAGTAGCTACAGTAATGCCAAAGTACTCTAACTGATTTTTTCGTTTTCAACCTTGAGAGCAAGGTTGATCTCAAGGTTGAATTTATGCCAAATCCTAATAACTTGAAATACCAAATTATAAGATTGGACTGTTCTACACTAATTAAATTATCATATTTTCCTAACCGTTACACTTTTGTAGTTCTATACGTAAATACAGAGAACGTTGAATCTTATGCAAATAAAATATCGATTAATCTTGTAATAATTATTTTTCTACATGACATATTTTTTCTATACATCCAACCTGAAATATGAAGTCTTTGGTTGTATTACAATTCCATGTACTTTATAAAGTTTATGTCCGTGAAGTTCCGTTACTTGCCGAATGTAATTCTGCATAACCCGTCTGATGCAGCTGAGGGACTGGGATATGCAGAGCTGAATTACTTATATCTTATTTTTTTGAGATAATACATACATCTTATTTGTTAATGCAAGATAATCTATTGATGGGGGTTAACAAAGTTCATATGTATTTTTAAGTCTCAATCTTGCCATAGTTAATCATATTATTGCATCAACCAATTTGTATTGCTTGCTAAATTTATCTCTACAGATTCGGCAGTACGGGCGCCTAGAAGATGGTTCCCTTAATTTGGTTACTCGTGGACAACAACGATTTCGCCTAAGACGGTGTTGGATTGATGTGGAAAGAGTGGTTAGAATATTATCATGTTTCCTGCTTTTTCCTTTTAAAAATTAATCTTCACAAGATTTTATGTTGGTGAATATTGATTTTTTTTGGTTCTCATTTTCTTTCTTTGGTCGGGGTGGTTCTTCTTAGCCTTATGGAGAGGTCCAAATAATTGAGGAAGACATACCATCGCGAACTCCAAGGGATGCTTTTGGAAAATTAACACCCCTAAGTAATCTGCCTTGTTACCGTGCTGCCTCAAGCGTGTTGTCTTCCAAGTATTCTGTTGATGGCCAGGGTTCCGAAAATGAGGAAAGTGATACAGAAGATAGCTTTGAGAATGAACTTTCACCAGCAGCGAGAAGAATCCATCAATCACTCATTCGTACCAATAATGAATATGATGAATCAGCAAGCAGCAGTGGTGATAAATCGACAGATGAGTCAGATCAGGAAATTAGATCCAATCTAGATGACCCAGACACCTTAATGCTAGCTGACCATGAAAAAGATGCAGAAAATATGGATTCTAGAATTGGGAGCTGTTCCTCTTCTGGAAAACAGCCCTCCATCAGAGAAGGGCTTAATTGGTGTTCTAAAAATAAAGACCCCTACTCCTCACATAGAATTTCAAGAGCATTCTTGCCTGGTTGGGTGTATCGTATGTTTGACTCCTATTGGCTTGCACAAAGGGCTGCAGGTAGCTCTTCCTTGCTCCTTCTAACTCTTTATCAAGCCATTTTTTTAAGGTTAAAAACTTAAATGGACGTATTTATAATATCACTATTTTTAGTTGCACTAAGTCTTGTTTTTATTTTCTGCATGCTGATTATTATGTATGGTTTTTAATTTCAAAGCTCAATCTAAATGGAAAATTCTTACGAACAGTTCATGCACTCGTCAGAATGTCTAAACAGATTCACCGAATTGACAATACTCGTAAATCTATGCTTATCCCTATTTTGATATTTGTTTAAGGATAAATCTTATTTCTAGAGTATATCTATCGCAAATTTAAATAATGGGTCCTTTGTGCTTTCAGAGTATCTATTGATCAGAAGCCCTAGGCAATGTTTTTTTAAATCAAAGCTGAAAGCTCACCAGAAGGCCTAAGCCCTCACTTGTTGTGCATATTGGCATGATTTTCTGATTAGAGCTTTTTAGTGTAGGAGAGAGATTATACTGAACACCTATTGCTTTCCTCTAGAATAAGAAGCATTTGTCACTACTAATATATCACTTATATTTGTTAATTAATCTAGCTTAGTGTTTTAGTACAATAAAAGAGAGCCTTGGTGCAATGGTCGGGTTCTTGCCTTGTGACAAGATCACAAATCCAAGTCATCGATCTATTGCAAATGATATGGCTGGCTACAGTAGATCTATAACAGGTCTGACCCTTCCCTAGACTTCACATTAGCATCAGCCAAGAGCTTCATGGTACCAGGTTGCCCTTTTTAGTGCTTTGACACAATTTACATATAGTTAGTAATTTAAAACACAATTTCAAACAGACGATGGCATGTGATTAATTAATTAATTAAGTGGGTAGCAGTGAATACTGCATTTGCCCAAAGAAACCTTTGGAACTTTCATCTCAAACAATAAAGCTCAAGCAACTTCCGTTAAGTGTCTGTTTTTGCGCCCAACAACTCCATTTTGTTGTGGACCGACAATGCAAGATGATTGGTGAATTATGCCATGTTGATTCATGAAAGTATTAAATTGTACAGAAAAATATTCTTTGCCATTATCACTTCGGAGAATGCGAACATGACAATTAAACCGAGTACGGATTTAAGCACAAAAATTACAAAAAAATATAGTTAATAACCTAGATCTGGATTTCATTACATATAACCAAGTTGCACAAGAACAATCAAGTTGCACAAGAACATTCATCAACAAAAGTAACAATACTTATAATCAAAATTTGAGGTTATTGGACAAGGACCCAAAACATCATAATTAAACAATGCTTGAACCCTTTTATTTAGACGAGGTAAGGTTAGGTTTTTTTTACGGCGGCAAATTTTTGTGAACCCTAATACTTAATACTTAACTTTAGTAATATATTATTATAATATAACTCTTTAATACTCTAAAATTTAACAGTAATATTCATGATCTGTAGATATGTGGAAGCAAATCATTGGTGCACCAAACATGGATGCTCTTGTTAAGAAGCCTGATGTTTTATCATTTTCTATTGCCTGTAAAATACCTGTTTCTGAATCTACAAGGCAGGAGCTTTTGGATATTGATGGTATCTCATATAGATTGCGAAGGGAAATTGAACTACTAGAAAGTATTGATCTAATTCAATGTAAAATCTGTCAGGTAATCATCGTCAACAACTCTCATAATATTGTGTTTTTCAAACATTTATATAGGATATTTTAGTATAATATTTTAGTATTAACAGGATACTATCGTAATATAATTATTCTTTCCAACTTTCATTGAGTGCAGATATTAATTTTTCTCCTTTTGCAATATTTTAAAATTGTAGATTATAATTGCAAAACGGAGTGATATGCTGGTGATGTCTAGTGAAGGTCCCGTTGGTGCATATGTAAATTCAACTGGTTACGTGCATGAGATAACAACTTTGTTCAACGCAAAAGGGTTAGCTCTCAAGGGGCCAGCATTTACAAAATACAGTTGGTTTCCGGGGTATGTTTCTGCCCATTTTCTTTTCTGGTGAATATTCTGAACTGTTGATTATTTCTCTTCATGTGTTGGAGTATGCTATGTTATCACTACTAGTTATAACCAAATCATCCACATAAACTATGATCCTATACAATAAATATAAAGATTCTAATATATCTTCAACAGTTTTATAATATATAATTTCAGAGTATAGTTTAGTCACTTATTCCATGACATAGATCTTGATTCTCGTATTTCTTGACATGGTATTTAAAAATTAATTAGAGCAATCAAAATCCATGAGTCTAACTCTAAGAGTCCTACATTGGATGAGATAGGATATTAAAATGAGTTTATAAGTTTTAGACATCCCTCACTCTGCTAACCAGTTTTATACGGGTTGAGTTTGGTTTAACCCAAATTTTAAGATAGCATCAGCGTCTATCAAAGATCCATCAAATGAAATGCTATCAGGACACTCTGGTTATGCTCCAAATATCTAGTCGTGGATGTGAGGAGTGTGTGTGTGGGTGTTAAGAGTCCCTTATTTGATGTGGTAAGACCTAAAAATGAGTTTACAAGTGGAAGATATCCTTCACTCCACAAACTGATTTCGTATTAGGTCCAACCTAAATTCTAAGACATGGATACCGATGGGCCCATAGTCAAATGGAATTTCTTGTTGGAAATCACACTTCATCTCCAATTTCTAGTCTCCCTAATGTGGTCACCTCCAAAGGCTAACCCTCTTGTCTTCACCATGTCAATGCCTTTGAGTTTGAACTACTAGCCGAATGAGCGGTGCTAACTATGGAACATATTTTTTATCAAGCTTTGGCTTAGTGGTCGAGTCAAAACTATATGGATTATTCACCATCTCAGCTGTCTCTGGCCACACTTGAGCTTTTTTATTGGGCCCAGATTTATGCCCATCTCACTTGTGAATTGGTTTGACCGAGTCCAAAGTCTTATTTTCTACATTGACGATACTCTGACATCTGAATGGAGTCTGCCAAAATCTCACTAGTGTGATTGTTCCAGAGGTTGGAACACTGCCTCTCAAACTATCACAAGAAAACAATATGTTTTTAAAACAAATTAAAGTAATGATTAATGAGGCAACTTAAGGATGTTAGAGAAGTCAGAGAGTATCGCCCAAAAGATAGCTAGAATGATTATCAAACTCTGAATATTGTTTGATAGGAATTGCATAGTAAATTCATAAAAAGGCTACGGGGCCCTATTTTTAGGGATACAAGGCATCTAATCCTAAATAAAAGGGAGATTGGTAAATAAATCAAGCTAATAACAAAGTAATATGAAAACTAATCTTCTAAGATTCTCTAAGATTAGAAACCGATCTTAGGAGATAAACACGGGCTCACGCACGTATACACACACACACGCTTAACAATAAAGCAAGATATTCTAACATAATATCAAGATATTATGAAATATTATTTTATATTCTCTTAGACTTGTTCTATCTTCATGATGTGTTTTTTATCCTTGCTATCGATTGTGTTCAACTCCTGCCTGAGATCACATAAGCTTAGAACTTCGAGTACACTGGGAAATCTGCCTTAATCATTGGGATTCAGTTAGACTTAGATGAAACCTCAAGCTTTAGTGGTCAGACGCGGTGAGACTATACCCCGAAATCTTAATGGTTATACAATATTTCAAGCTATAGTAGTTAGACGATCCTTCAAGTTTGTGGCCTCGTTGATACCTAAACTCTAGGGGTTAGACCACCTTACGTTCAGTGTGGTTAAGCAATGCTGTTCAGTGTGGTTAAGCAATGCTATATGTCAAACTACTTCACTAGTCATACAATACCTCAAGCTATAACAGTTACACGCTACTTGGACTGTTAAGTTCTGCATATACTAAAGTCTGGGCTATAATGTATGTTCAGTGGTGGAGCTTGAGTTATTTTGTTAGGGGTGTCAAACCAAATGCCGTATATTATACAAAAAAAAAAATTGCAACTGAATCTTACAGATCATGTGGTTCAGTGGCAATTTTTGTTTGAAAATTACCTCTGGGCAAGGGGTCAAAGTCTTGACAGGACATTTTTTATAAAATAACAATACAATAGAAATACTTTCTAGTCCTGAGCAGGACATTTTTAAAAGAAACTATAACAGGAATACCCAAACAATGCCATGTACTCAGGACCTAATGTTTGGAAATAATCCCCCTTGCCACTACTCACGACCTAATATTTGGAAGTATATATAATTTTGGCGTGGCCAAGGTTCCTAATGTCTGTGTATGCCAAACATAAAGCTATTCAAATGTATTTCATATAATATAATTGCTCAAGCTTTTATGATAGTCGGATCATGATATGGTGTGAGAACGGTCCAGCAGTGGTTGCAAGATCCTTGTGACCCTGATAAATTTTGTCTCGCACTATCACCTCCGAGAATCTTTCAAGCTGTTTTTTTTTTTTTTTTTTAATTTTATTTTATCATGAAGCTAATACGCAATCCAATCTCTTACTTTTTGGCAGGTATGCATGGACAATAGCTAACTGTGCCACCTGTGAAACCCATATGGGGTGGCTTTTTACAGCCACGAAGAGAAATCTGAAACCTAAGTCATTTTGGGGTATACGTAACTGTCAAGTTGCAGAAGAAGTGCGCTAAAACGTTCAATAGTGTTGCAGCTGTAGTGAAAATCTGGAAATCCAGTTTCATATTGCAGTATAAATGCTGATGATCCAAGTATATATATGGAGGTTTTATTTAGACCACAAGAATCGGAGACCTTATAAAAGTTAAAAGCTGTATATACATACATTGTTGATGTGTATTTTACTTGCCTTTTACTTGTCCCTGAAACCAGCCTACAAATTTAAGGATTATGAGATTTATGCATGGTTATTGGATAAAAAATAGTTCAATGAATTGTTTTGTTACAGTTCGGATTGCGTACTAGTGTTGACATTAAATTCTCGGAATGCATCTGAGTAAAAGATCAATGGAGTATTTTATTTTATTATCTTTTCAGCCAAGTGTTTATGATTTGTAACAGTTTAAAAGAGGCCTCGTTATCTTTTTAAGGAAGTCTCTAACACGCACCCTCTTAAAATAAGAGAATTAAGAGAATTGTTAAAAATACCATATGGATTGCTATGACTAGTGTTTTAAAAATCGGATCGGACATCAAATCGGTGAGGGTATTGGGTCAGTGGTTTATTGGTCGAACCACTGGGTCACTAGTTGAATCGCGTGACTAAATCGGATTAAACCGGATAACTCGGTTGAATAGGCCGTCATTATAACAAAACTATATAGGTATAAATATTGTTGAACATGATGATTCAGTCTCTACAATATATAACTGGCACTTAAATTTTAAAAAAATATCATATCCTAAATAAATTCACAAGTTCATAATTTAAATTCAAAATTTAAACATAGGTATCACATGTAATAAAATAGTACAAAATTACAGAGTATATATTTGCAAACAAATTTAATCGCAACATAATCTAATTGAATAAATTACAATAAATAACAATAACTTCATCGTCTACTAAATTTAATTTCAAAGAAGAAAAAATTATTTCAATGTTGGTATCTCCATCTTCAATATCAAAATCATCTGCAACAAAATCAAACGCATCCGAAACATCTTTATTTTTTTTATTTTTTTTTATTTTCTATTTTTTTTTCTTTTATTTTAATTTTTCATTAAAATAATTAAAATGATGTTGTTTTAAGTTTTTAAAATAAAATAAAAAATTAAAAATGCATTTAAACCACCGGTTCTGGAAAACCGCCGGTTTGACCGATTTACACCAGTTTTGACCGGTTCTCGTCGGTTCAATGACATATTCGATCCAACAATCGAACCAGATCGGTTACCTGGTCCGGTTTTTAAAACACTGGCTACGACACCCTAAGGAAAAACCAAAAATGTCTTTCAATTTCGGAGATATATTTTTCGAATGTACGTAAAACACAAATGTTTTAAATTCAAGCTCTTAGGTTACATTAAAATAAATTACAGAGATGCATCTCTGGACATTATTTAATCAAAAGGGTGTTAGAACTCTTTCTTCTTCTTCTTCATTTTTTATAATACTCTTTTAAACTCGCCAACTCTCATCCCTCAAAATCTCTCAACTCACTTTACTCAAGAACATTCAAAACACTTCCAAATCTTCCTCCATCAACATAAAAACGATCATAGAGCTAATTCAACCTCAAACTTCTGTCAGATTTGATTTACTCAAGAACATTCAAGACACTTTCAAATCTTTACTCAAGAACATTCAAGACACTTTCAAATCTTCCTACATCAACGTAAAAACGATCAAAGAGTTAATTCAACATCAAACTTCAGTCACATTTGATAAGTTTTTTTATTTTTCTAAGGCTTAATTGTAATTTTGATACCCCTATTATCTTCTTTTTTTATATAGATTTTGGTCACTTCATTTTAAAATCCGAAATTTTAGTTTATTTATTTTATTTTTTATATGACACAACGCTCATATTTAATGAGACGCACTACAACAAATAATACATTTCATGAATATTTCACTTCATCCAACAAAAATCCAAAGTGTAAACCATAGACACGTCACATTTAAAAAAAAATCGAGGGGAAAATTATTAAGAGGCGTCTTCGAATCCCAGCAACTAGATTTTATCACCTTTTAATTTTTTAAATTTATTTTATGACTTATTATCTCGATTTTGCTGAAAATCGAGGGGGTCAACGAAGGAGCATGTTACATTTGGGTCACACTTTGTGAGAGACACACCACTTGTCCACCTAAACTTTAAGGTGATAGGTGTATGGGTTCTCTCACTTATAAAGTGTTCATCCTTTCCTTTTCTAACCAATGTGGGACTTCTTCCTCACACTTGATTCTCAACATAAAGTATTTAGAGCACATGTCTTCGAATCCCAACAACAACACTTTTTCACCTTTCAATTTTTTTAAAAATTTTAACAGGACTTTGCCGGTTAAAAACCGAGGTAGCAAATAGTGCAGTTTTAAAAATCTAAAAAAATATAGTTGTTGGGGATTGACCCCATGACCAATATCACCTTTAAATTTTTTTAAAAATTTTTTTTATGACTTATTACCTCGGATTTTCTAAAAAAACGAGGGCCAAAGTAGCGTATTTTTTTAAATTGTTTTTATTTATGACCAATTTGATGAAAAAAAATTAAGTAACGAAGCTTTGTCGTCCATTTATAAAGTAACAATGGTCAAGACATTGTCAACTCATCAATCCATATGAAATATTAGACGCAAAGTGTTGAAATTTAAACTTAACATATTGAAAACAATAATAATGAAAGGAAGAGCAGAAAAATATTTAAAAGTTAATTTTTTTAATGTAAGCTTTTATCTAGTAATGACTTGTTAAAATTGTTTAATGTTAGTTGTAGTTGTAGAAATTTAGTATTTAACGATTCTATTGATTTTGTTTATTTTTCGTTGTTGTTGATGTTGTTGAGATTTAATGTTTAAAGATTTCCTGGATTTTGTTATTGTTGTTGTTACTTTTGCTGTTGAGATTTAATTTTTAAGTATTCTATTATTTCTATTTATTTATTTATCGTTGTTGAGATTTAATATTTAAAGATTTCATGGATTTTATTGTTTTTGTTCTTATTACTTTTGTTGTGAGAAATAATGTTTAAGAATTTTATTGGTTTTTTTTTTGTTGTTGTTATAGGCGTTGTTGTTGATGATGATGAGGAGGAGGAAGATTTAAATTTTGTCAAAAAAGCTAGTGCTTCGCATATTAAAATGTAAAAAAAAAAAGGTTAAAATTAAAATTTTGTAAATAAGACTTTACCTCGGTTATTGTTAAAAATCGAGATAAAAAGTCTTACTCCCTCACCCTTGTACTTTCTCCCACACTCTTGAAAACTAAAAAATGTCTTCGAAAATTTTCAGAGATGCATCTACGAACGCACATTAAATCATCTCATCCTTCGTAAATCAAGCAGACACCCCGTTTTTCTCAAAAATTGATTCAGAGATATATCTCCAAAAATTTTCAGGGTAAATTCGAAAATACATCTTCGAAAATTCTGTTGACTCTAGTTACTACACGTTTTTCATTAAAATCAATGTCGTCAAAGACTATATGTCGATTTAAACCAATATAAAAGTCATAAAAATTGTATTTTTGTGTTCTAACCCTTGTGTTTTTGTGTTTCTAACATTTACGTGATATAGCATAAAAAACTTAATTTTCTAGAAAATCGGCTGTGAATCAAAATTTCACCGTATCATTTCATCAAAAAAAATTAGGGATCAAACTCTCTTATTTGGGAACAAAATAAAAAGGCTACTATAAAAATCTTAAATTCTTTAATTTCTATTGTTTGATTTATCTTTAGGTTTTCATTGTAACACCCCAAATTTTACCCAAAAATTATAATGCGGAAAATATCAGAGTATTTCAAAATTTCAAACAACACATTGGAGTATCACATATCAACTTAAAACTTCAACTTGTATTTCATTCAACAATGATACATAGCATTCTAATTAACAGTCAACTATCAGCTTATCCCAACTCAAACAACTTTGAAGTATAATAAGTACTTCATATTATTCAACTTTGAATCAACGGTTCTAATAACAACAACAAAAACATCAACAACCTAGAAATAACGATATAAGCAACCCCCCGAGTGCTACGTATCAGAGCGACACACCAACTGGACTCGATGAAGCAACAAATTTTCACAACTATACTTGAGTACCTGCCCATTTCCCATGGTAGGGGAAACATCAGCAGCAAGGGTGAGATAGCAAACTATATAAATAGGATCATGATAAATTATATATTAGGTAAAGAATATAAATGAATCACCGCCTCACACAACATCAACATAAACAGCACAAAGAACATCATCAATGAATAGTCATGATATCAACATATAAACATATTCAACAAGTCATCATATGAGCATCATCAACAAGTCAACACATAGGCATCTTCAACAAGTCAACATATAAGTATCTTCAACAAGTCAACATATACGCGTCATTATCAATATATAAGCATTTTCAACAAGTCAACATATAAGCATCTAGGGAGCGTATCAAGTGAGAACTGATATTTATGTGAGAAACGAGAACTATCAATACCGATTGTTTGATTTAATTAACGGCTATGATTTAAAAATTCCATATAAAGAACACTTTACTTGATTTTTTTCTAGAATGGTTAATATTTTAAAGAAAATCATTTAAAGATATTCTTACCAAAAATATTTTTATTTGATAAATTGTTAGAAAAATATTGTGAAATATATTTATTATAATCAAAATGTATTTAGTATTTTTATTTTAAATTAAAATTCTCTAAGCTATATATACATTTTCAAGACTAAAAAAATACTAAAAAATAATGTAAACTTTAAAATAATAAGAAGTATAATTTTTGTTTAATAATTTTATTTGTATTTAAATTATATTCAATTAAAATTATATCATCTAATGTTTTAAAAATAATATTAGTTCTTATAAAATTAATATAATTTATAAAAAAATTTAACGTTTAATTCTTACATTTAACATTTTTAAAACAATATAACAAGTCTTTCTTTTTAAAACAAAACATGCTACCAAATATTTTAAAAACAATTTAATCATTGCAATGGAAATTAATAAGTAAAAATTTAACAATAATAATATAGAACAATAGAAATCAAATTGACCCCTTTAGAACAATTTATTTACCTAAATAAATTATGAAAAAATATAATTCTATAAACTATGAGATACAATTTTAGATAAATTTTGTTTAAATTTAACTACAATCGGTATATATAATTTAAAAAATTACACTTTTAAATCATATACTTTAATTAAATTGTGATTAAAATATTTGGTAGCATGTTTTGTTTTAAAAAAAAGACTTGTTATATTGTTTTAAAAATTTTAAATGCAAGAATTAAGCGTTAATTTTTTTTTATAAATTATATTAATTTTGTAAGAACTAATATATTTTTAAAAAAAACATTAGATGATATAATTTTAATTGAATATAATTTAAATACAAATAAAATAATTAAAAAATTTATACTTCTTATTATTTTAAAGTTTATATATTTATTTAGTATTTTTTTAGTCTTGAAAAATATATATAGCTTAGAGAATTTTAATTTAAAATAAAAATAATAAATACATTTTGATTATAATAAATATATTTCACAATATTTTTATAACAATTTAATTAAATAAAAATATTTTTGTTAAGAATATCTTTAAATGATTTTTCTTTAAAATATTAATCATTCTAGAAAAAAAATCAAGTAAAGTGTTCTTTATATGGAATTTTTAAATCATAGCCGTTAATTAAATCAAACGATCGATATTGATAGTTCTCGTTTCTCACATAAATATCAGTTCTCACTTGATACGCTCCCTAAGCATCTATACCGTCATATAAGCATCGCAATGCATAATCAACAACTCCAACCAACAATAACGGACAACGACTCAAATGCGACTCAACTGTGCATATGCATGTGGTACCAATCGGAGCTTCAGCCCCCGTCACCAATTGCCCAATTCAGAGGCACAAGGCATAAGCCTTCGTCACTAGTTTGCCAATCCAGACCGTCACAGAGTATGCATATGAAATGTGACTCGACAAACAAGACAATACAACATACTCATCACAATCACATATTGTCACGAGGCATAAGCCTATTTCACAATCAATTACCATCTATACGAGGTAATTCACGTCACCATAATATTTCATCTTCACTTAGTCACAAAATCATCATCACAAATATATACAACATCACGTATTACAAATCATCACAAAACATCTTCATGTTTCGACACATCATCGCAATTATAAAATTCGGCATATCACAACAAACATACAACTTCGTGTATTAACAAAATCGTCACAAATGTACAATTCGCATATCATCAAGATTATTACAATTATCATCACGTTTCGGCATATCGGCACAATTACTCAATTTCACATATTAACAAAGTCATCCAAATCAAAACCACAATTTTCGATCAATTCGTAAGATAATCTCAACATGCTAATTTATCAAGTAAACCGAATCAACTTCCAATTATCAACTAATTCAATTAGACATGATATTTTTTATCAAGACAACATCACTGGCATAGCAATATATTATTCTCAACATGAATATTCAACCAAATCACGATTACGGACAAATTCTCAAGATACCGTAATTTCCCGATAAACCGAATAATTTATCCAAGTCTAAGTATATTCATATTTATTAGAATTATTGAAATTAATTCTACTATTTAATTTAATCAACCGATTAATGTCATACTAAACTAATTCCAATTCCATTATATTCTATTCCTAAAATTTGTCTCAATTTCCATCACAAAACCAACATTTATTTATAAAGAATATTTAAATCAAACACAATTTCGGTCGATTCGTAAAATATCACAATTTCAACAAAATAACACCACGACGTTAATCTACTAATTAAACTTAGCTACCACGTAAATTTTATTAAATTCCGGACAACTAATTATACCGCTTAAATCATCTATTTCGATTAAACAAGACTGTTTTGAATTACATTTTGTTCTATAATTGCCACTGTTTCACCATTTATTCACTGCTGTTTCATTTCCATCATATATATATATATATATATATATATATATATATATATATATATATATATATATATATATATATATATATATATATATATATGATGAAACATGTGCCATTATTTAATACAAAAGAAGAATGGAGGCGTCAACTTCTATACATCTGTATCATTTTCAATTACACCATTAAATATATGATTCATGGCACACATACTATTATTTGAGGAAATTTCTTTATCCACCTCCTTATGGGTGTGACCCCCAGCAAAAACACTAAGATGCCCCTGTTTCGGAGATGTATCTCCGAAGTATTTTTTTTTTTAGATTTTTCCAGACTTCGGATATGTATCTCCAAAAACATATCAAAAATTGAGATTTTGATTAATTCGGAGATGCATCTCCGAAAAAACAACAAAAATTTAAAAATCCCAAAAATTAAAAATTTTGGGATATTAATTATTTCACATATCATAAATTTGATATAATTTATGAGTAATGAATAATAATAATTATATACTTTGATATAATTTATGAGTTATGAATAATAATTATTATATATTTCTATTCTAGTTTATATTTTAAAATTTAAAATAATTTTAATTAAAAAAATTATAATAATTTTAATTACAAAAAATTTAAAATAATTCCAATTATTAAAATGTAGTTATGAATAATTTCAATTCATGTTTCTACGGTTGATAATAATATTGAAACAGATCAAGTAAGACTAATGATAATAATAATAATAATAATAATAATAATAATAGTAATAATAATAATAATAAAATTATTTTTCATAATGAATTATAATAAAAAAAATTATTTTTCATAATTAAAAATGAATTATAATTTTTCATTTAGTTTAAAAAAATTAAAAAAAGATTTTGTCTTAATTTTATTTAATGAATAAATTTTATATTTAATTGTATATAATTCAAAATTTACTTATGAAATTAAAATGTTTTTAATTTATATAAGTTTGTAAAATAATTTTTAACTTTAAAATTGTTTAGGAAATTTTGATTCAACTTGATTTTATTGATTCACCTTCATTTTATACCTATTAATTGTATTGATTCACCTTGATTTTAATTTTTTTAAGAGTGAAGACCCATTTTGGTCCCTCACAAATATTACACGAGTCAAATTAGTCCTTCACAATAAAATAGACTCAATTTAATCCCTTATAAAATTTAACCGGATCATATAAGTCCTTCTGTTAATATTTTTTTCAAACCGGTTTTTTCCTAGTTTTAAACCGTGACTGGATTGCCACGTTGGATTTTATTTTATTTTCATTTTTTAAATTTTTATTTTTAATTTCATTTTTAAACAATTATAAATTAATAATATAAAAAAGCCAAATTGTTTCTTATAAGGAGTTCAACTCAGTCCTATGTGGTTAATCTTAAATAATTCTAAAATTAAAATACAAAATACAAAATTTGTATTAATATGGTCTCGAACCTAAGTCTCTTCAGATTAAATGACAGTCAATTTAATAAAATAGAAATTGATTTGTCTATTTGTAAATGATAGTCACTTTACTAACAATAGAAATTAATTTGTCTAGTTGTTATTGATAGTCACTTTACTAACCGTAGAAATTGATTTGTTTAGTTTTAAATGATAATCACTTTATTATAGAAATTGATTTATCTAGTTGTAAATGATAGTCACTTTACTAACAATAGAAATTGATTTGTCTTGTTGTAAATAATAGTCACTTTACCAACAATAGAAATTGATTTTTCTAGTTGTAAATGATAGTCACTTTATTAACGATAGAAATTGATTTGTCTAGTTGTAAAGTGAAAATCATTTAACTTGAAGGGACTTGGATTTGAGACCTCATAGATAAAAATTTATGTATAAAATTTGTTAATATTAGTAGAAATCATGAAAATTACTTTATAAGAAATAATTTCGGCTTTTTTGATATTATTCATTGATAACTGTTTAAAAATGAAATTAAAATTAAAAATTAATTTAGTATTTAAAAAAAAATCCAACGTGTCAGTCCAGTCACGGTTTAAAAGTATGAAAAGAACCGGATTAGAAGTAGGAAAAAACCGATTTGAGAAAAATATTAGTAGAAGGACTAATATGATCCGGTTAAATTTTGTAAGGGATTAAATTGAGTCAATTTTTTTGTGAGGGACTAATTTGACTCTCATAATATTTGTGAGGGACCAAAATGGGTCTTCACTCTTTTTTTAATAATTATTGAATTTTATCGGAAGTGTATATACGAAACATTCCAACATCAATTTGGTTTTGGAATATTTCGGATATGCATCTCCGAAGACACCCCTCTCCCAAAAACGGGTGTTTTTGAAAATGCATCTCCGAAAACACATTTTTTTTTCGTGTTTTCGGAAGTGCACTTCCAAAATTAACTTTTTTCAGAAAAAATGATTTCGGAGATGTATCTCCGAAATATAGAGGCATTTTGAAAAATTCGCCGCGGGTGACCAAGAAAGTTAGGGGTGAATAAAGAAATTTCCTTATTTGAAACATATAAGATTAGGCTAAATACCCTTTTTCGTCCCTTATCTTTAGCTCGGGGTCCAATCTCGTCCCTTAATTTTTAAAAAGTGCAAAAAGATCCCTTAACTTTTTAAAACGGCGCACGTTTGTCCTTCCGTTCCCATCCGTTAGTTGTGTTATTTATTTATTTTCCACGTAGGCAAATGTTTATCCACGTGTCTATTTCTTTTTAAGAACACTCTAAACATGGTTAAAACCCTAAAAAAACAAAACGTTAGAGTTGCAGAAGTGAAGAAGAGGAAAACTCGGGCGACTGTGTGTGTATGCGACGCTCAACAAAGATTCGAGTCAAGATTCACGTTTCGGTTCGCAGGTATGTCAGTTCATTATCTTTCGTTCCTGTTCTTCTGATTTGTGCTGTTAGGGTGATAGTAAAATTAGGGGTTTCATAACATTTGGGGATTTTCACAATGTTTGTTATTTAGGGTTTGTATCAGTAGATTCTTATTCAGTTTAGGGTTTTTATGATTTAGGTGTAATGGAGGAGTATATGGAACTAACCATTTATCACAATGGTCGCTTCGTTGATGATGACCATAGTGTGTATGAAGAAGGAGCGATTTCTAACTTGAGAATAGATACTGACACTTGGTCATATTTTGAGTTTGTTGGTGTGCTTAAGGATTTAGGACATAGGGAATTCGAGAAAGAAAGTTGAGAAGTATTACCAAACATCAGAAAGAAAGTTGAGAAAACTAGTTGTTTCACCAACTCATGGATTGTTAGGTAAACCAGTTGCAATTTTATTTGAGAATACTAGTTATTTCATTTTATTTGATCCTTTGCAAATTTGTTAATGTCTGGTATGCTTATTTAATGTAGGATGTCAGATGAACATTACTTTGAAGTTAAAAATGTTGAAAACCAAGCTGATATGTTAGCTGTCAACTTGAAAGACCACATTTGTTCCTGTAGAAAGTGGGAACTTACAGGATTGCCATGTGTTCATGCCCTAGCATGTATGAAAAGTAGAAACTTTAAGTATGAAGATTACATCCCTGAGTGTTTTAGGAAGAGTAGGTACATTGAAGTATACAAACCTGTGCTTTATCCTGTTAATGGTTCTAATTTATGGGTAAAAACACCATATTCTGATGTTAGGCCTCCAAAGCATAGAAGGATGCCAGGTAGACCTAAAAAGAAGAGAAATCGTGAACAAGGTGAGATTGATGGCACAGACAGAAAAATAAGAAGAACAGGGTTGCTTGTTAGATGCAGCAGGTGTAAGAAGTCTGGTCATAACAAAAAAACTTGTAAAGTGACTGATGTTGACACTTCTCAACAATCTGCACCAAGGACTGATGTTGACACTTCTCAACAAGCATCTACTCAACAAGCTTCTCAAGTGACTGATACTCAGCAATCTTCTCAAGTGACTCAGAGCTCTCAAGTGACTGCACCAAGACAAGCAAGAGCTTCAAAAGGAAAGGCCCCTCAACAACAAGCTGCTCAGAGTTCTCAAGCTTCCAAAGGGAAGGCTGCTCAACAACCAACTGCTGCTGCAAAGTCAAAGAAGCTGGGTGTGAAAAAGACAACAACTCCATGGGTGCCACCTGGACCTGCCACCAGATTAAGTGCTGCAAAAAATGCCATTGGTCCAACAACTAGGAGGACTACCCCTACAAAAAGATCCAAAAAAATTGTTTAATTTGTCTTTAGTTTGTCTTTAAGTGCACCTGGACCTATCCCATTTAGTTTAATTTGTCTATGCTGGTTTTATGTCTTTTGTTTAATGGACCACTTTTGGTATTATGAGTAACTATTATGAATCACTTTTGGTAATGTGGTACCACCACTTTTGGGTTAAAGTACAATGTGGATTCTGATGTAATATTATGAACCAATTATTAATGTTGTGATAATTATGAACCACTTCTTGTGTTATATTGTTGTGTTATATTGTTGTGTTGTATTGTGTTATGAACCACTTCTGGTTTGTGTATTCTGATGCAATTCTGATGTTACATTAACTAAGTCATTATGAACCAGTATTGTGTTATATTGTTGTGTTATATTGTTGTGTTCAATAACAAAGGAATTTGATACATTGAACTGGTACATGTTGACTTATAATAATAAGGCATTGGATGCACTCAACTTGTACAATAAAAAAGCATAATTCATTACATGAAAAACCATGGTACATTCAACTTGTACAATAACAAGGTACATTACATGAAAATCCAGAGACCTATGAACACTATAAAAAGCATCATAATCCAAAATTTTTCCAGTTTGATCATCTTGTTCAACTGCCTCCTATTTTCATATATCTCTTTCCTTATTTCTTCACTTGACAGCTTTATTTTGTTAACATCCATCTGCAATTCTTCAAATTTCTTATCAAGCTTTTCCAACCTAGACATCAAATATTTGCCCTTGGTATCTTCACTCTCCTCATAAAACCATTCGAAGAAGCCACACCCAGGTTGCCCTTGTCCCTGCATTCACGGGTTCCTTTCTTCATCAGTTTGAATGACGAAAAAAATTCAAGGAAAATCTAAATTATAAACATACCTTATAATGAGGACATCCCCAGAAATGTTTCCCAAAACTCTTAGCTGTCGTCGCCCTTCTTAGAATTGCCTTATCTCCACAGTGGCAAACCGGTTTCCAATTCAAACTTTCATGACAGCTTTGTATCATAGATGAAGAACCACTAGAAGATTTCATGGAGAAAGATGAAGAAAATTCGTTCGTGGCTAAACCCTAGCCCCCAATTCGTTCGTGACTAAACCCTAGGCTCCCAATTTTGCAGAAATCGTTTTCACAGAAATATGTTCGTTGAAGGCGATGAAGAAATATATATATATCCAACTCATCATGCCACGCAAGCTTAATTAAACGGCCGTTTACACAAAATAGACGGAAGGACAAAAGTGCGCCGTTTTAAAAAGTTAAGGGATCTTTTTGCACTTTTTAAAAATTAAGGGACGAAATTGGACCCCGAGCTAAAGATAAGGGACGAAAAAGGGTATTTAGCCTATAAAATTACTACTTTTGTTCCTATTCTTCTATTAAGTTAATATTGACTAAAAAAAATAACATTATGACATGCCATATACTTAAACAAAAGAATTAAAAGGAAGGCGTGAGGGGGCGGTCACGTCATCCAATTGACACTAGCGCCTCCAGTTGCAAATACCAGGATTAATGGCCACAACAAAACACAATTACCAGCCATAATAGCGGGCGGTCACCTCCAACATCAGATCCCCACGTCTCCTTTAATCTATTCTTAACCTTCTATTTTAATATTAGCCACAAATAACTTCCAGCCTTGTTTATTTAACCTAGTTTCGTCTCCCAAGATTTTCACACGGAACAGTTTCCATTACTAATTATTCCGCAGGACAACAGTATTCTAACACAACAACATTAATTGTTTTGAAATTCAATGACAATTCTTTTTGCAAGTAGCAACGAAAATAATTTCACCACAGCACAACCATTTCACACAACACAGTAACAATCTACACCCTAAACCCACATACAATCTCTCATATTTCCATTTAGATAGTAAGAATTCCCCTTACTTAGATTGAGTGCAGCTTTAAGGAGAATCAATGGAAAATTTGGGAAAAAAATGACACTTGAGAGCAACACTTTGGGTCTCCTTCTTCTCCTCCTTCACAACCCTAGCCTCATTTTCCTTTCTCTTTCTCTGTTTACTCTACTGCCTCTATTTTCCAAAATAACAAGTGATACCACCTTTTAGTCATTTACTTTATAATGGCCCTAATAGAAATACACTCACATATTTAATGATACCATAACTTACCCAATATTATTTTCACACTTAATATAAAAATAATACTTCTACTTAAACTCCATTAAAATAAAATCCAATTATTTTAATATACCGACTTATTACTCAATGTCTCATATTTCCGGTCTAATCTTAATTACTCAAAAAATTCCCAAAACGCTAAATATTAGTTCATTAATATTTCTAACACTAAAAATATTAAAATCTCTGATTAAATATCGATCCGCTATCCCGAACTAATATCGAGTAAATCGTCTCAAAATGCGAAAATTTCAATAAACATCTCAATAAATAAATAATGTTATTCTTCCGACTATCCGACTAAAATGCGACTTTAACTTAATAAATCCAAATATGTCTCTTAAAATAATACCGACCATCCAAATTCGACTAAATCCAATATTTAAATCTTTCTTTAATTAAATTTGAGACGTTACATTCATAATTTAAAAAAATTCAAAAAAAATTATAAACTCGTAAATTGATTTTATTTTATTTTAATTGTATTTTCAAATTTTATAATTTTATTTTAATCTTTTTTTTTATTTTTAATTATTTTTTTAGACATTGTTGATATTTACATATTTATTGCTTGGCTGATGTATAAATATTATATATGTCTATTCGGTGGATACACTCAATGCTAAGTTAAACAAAATACAACAAAAAACTTTTTGATAGATATGGATATCCAAAACCATCATTTTTCATTAATTTTTTTATCTATATATACCTAACCGAAATTAAGTATAACTAGTATATAACCCGCGCGTTGCGCGGTTGTCCCATAATATATTATCATTATTGTATATAATATTTTAAACTTCAAAGTTTTAGATTATTGATTTGCTTATGGAATTTTTTTAAATGATTTTATTTAAGTAATTATTATATGTTGTTTTATAAATAGATATTTGAGAAAATTTTAAATTTTAAAAATAATATAGAGGATTACTTTATTATGCTTATAGGATTTTTTTTCTAATGAGTTTATTTAAATATTATTTTATATATGAGTTTATTATAATATTCGAATATTATTATAGAGAGTTTCCATTGATTGATTATGTCATTAGTATAGTAAAATGGAATTATCATTTTTTTTAGAGATACAATTTGAAATGACAAATAATCATAAATAGTGAGAAAAATATTTTAATATTTTTAATAAGTCATTAATGGTTTGATAGGAATGTAGGTTAGTGTATTACAGTTAGAAAGAAATAAGAAACAAAACTTCATAAAAATTAAAATGATAATTAAATATTTGTCAATATGTACTAATTATAGTGTAAGAATCTTAAATGTTAGAAATAGTTTGTCATAAACGAATAGAATTTGTTTATAAAGAATAACAATATCTACCACAAAAACATTTTGAAATTAAGATTAAGGAAATTAATCCAAAGAAAAATGATAAGTGGAAGAAGTCATAATCTATTTGGTATGGTTATATTCGAAAGAAATAATAAGTGGAAGACGAAAAACAAAAATAATAATCTAATTGGTATGGTTATATATGGACGAAATCATATGTATTATTGTTATAGAAATTTGCTTATCCAAATGATTGCAAAAGTCGTATATTTTAATATTCATTAAAAGATTGTTATTCATAGAAGTCTACAAACTTTTAAATTGGAAGGCTGATAAGTTTATGTGCATATTTATTATAAGAATACTAAACAACATATATTTATATTCTAAAGAAAACATAAGTGTGAAGAAGGAGGAAGGAAATTAAATTAAAAAATTAAAAATCAATACAAAAAATAAAAAACATCTTTACATATGCATATTTAATATTGTGCCGATTAGATTCTCATTCAAATTGTAAAACCTACAAAATTATAATTAGAAATTACATTAACATAAGCGTATATATTATTGTTTCTAGGATTTAAATAAAAAAAGACGAAGGAAATTAAATTAAAAAAATAAAAAATCAATACAAAAAATAAAAACATCTTAACATAAACATATATATTATTGTTTCTAGACTTTAGATTCTCTAGATGATTGCAAGAGACGTATATTTCAAAATTGATGCTAAGATTGTTGTTTGTAGGAGCTTGTGCCGATTAGACTCTCATTCAAATTGTAAAACCTGCAAAATTATAATTATAAATTATATTATAAAATATGAATATGAGTATGAGTATAAATTAATTTGAAAATGATCAAAATAAATATATAAAATAAATATAAATATGATCAAAATGATAAAATAAAATTCATTCGGAAAAACATGGACATGAAACAGATTTGAATAGATGCAAGAAAGATGAAACCTTCCAAAAGATTTTGGATTAGAATATTAGATAAAGATAAAAAAATCAATTCTTTTTTTGAATCGGCATAGAATAGTAGATGATATTGCAAGAGACGTATATTCGATGTTTTGTTAGGTTTTGCATGAATTCTAAAATATACGTGTGAGGAAGAAATTGACAAAAGTTTATCTATTTAAGGTAGAAAATGGGACAAATTTATCGGTTTCAATATAATAAAATGATATTATTATTGGCCGTTTCATAAAACTATTCATTTTATAAATATTAATTTTTGCAATAATTATAAAAGTTGTAACTGATTTTTGTTCCAAAAATAAATTGTAATTAAAATACAATGATGATAACATTAAAAACTAAAAAGAAAAAAAATTATATAAGTTAGTAATTATTATTGAAATACATTTTTCAATAAAATAAATTGAGTAAAAATATAATGATTTGTTAATTTATATAAATTTTGAATTACTACATTTTTCTAAAAATGTCTAAAACGGTTATTAAAAACTTTATTGATATTAACCAAAAAAATATTATTTGTAGATTTTAAAAATAATATCAGATCAAATATAACTTTAAACATTTTTTTATCACTTTAAAATTCAATATCTCTAATTTATTTACTAATAAAACTTATATTTAAATACAATAATTAAAAATTATTTTTATATCATATTAAAAAGTATTAAAATAAAATATACAATAATTAAAAAATATTTTTATATCATATTAAAAAGTATTAAAATTAAAATAAAATGTTAATAAATTTTAAACTATTATACCAGTTAATCTTTAGTTCTTTTTTAAATTATTACTTTTATAATATTTTTTCTACTTCAATTCTTTAACATATATATATTTTTTGTCATATTGTTAGATAATTGTTTCATTTATTCTTCATAAATTTTTAATAATTAAAATGATTTGTTACTTTATATAAATTCTAAATTACTACATTTTTCTAAAAATTCGATATCTCTAATTTATTTACTAATAAAACTTATATTTAAATACAATAATTAAAAAATATTTTTATATCATATTAAAAAGTATTAAAATAAAATGTTAATAAATTTTAAACTATTATACCAGTTAATCTTTAGTTTTTTTTTTAAATTATTACTTTTATAATATTTTTGTTATATTGTTAGATAATTGTTTCATTTATTCCACATAAATTTCTAATAATTAAAATGATTTGTTACTTTATATAAATTCTAAATTACTACATTTTTCTAAAAATATGTGTAAAATAGTTATTAAAAACTTTATTGATATTAACCAAAAATATATTATTTTTAGATTTTGTAAATAATATTAGATCAAAATATACCTTTTAAAGTTCTTTTTATTTTTTTATTTAGAATTAAAATCATTTTAATACCTCTTAAAGATCTTTTTATTTTAATTTCTAATAATTAAAATGATTTTATACTTTATAAAAATTATTTCTAATAAATTTTAAACTATTATACCTTTTAAAGTTCTTTTTATTTTTTATTTTATCACTTCAAAATTCGAATTCTCAAATTTATTGATTAATAAAATTTATTTAGATAGAATATTTAAAAAATATTTTTATATTATATTAGAAAGTATTAAAATAAAATGTTAATAAATTTTAAACTATTATATCAGTTAATCTTTAGTTTTATTTTTAAATTATTATTCTTATAAAAATTTTGCTACTTCAATTATTTAACATATATATTTTTGTTATATTTTTAGATAACTGTTTTATTTATTCCTCATATATTTCTAATAATTATTAATATAATGTTAAATATTATAGGTGGGTGCATAATAGAATAAATAAACTATTTTTTATAAATAATAGTATTTTTAATTGTGGTAGTTAAATTTTGTACTATATTATATCATATTATTATTATAATTATTATTATTATTAGATGAATATTATATTATAACTTATTATTTATATTATTCTTATTATTAAAAGTGGTGGCTGAATATTATATTATTATTATATTATTTAAGTTTTAAGTATAATTATTATTATTTTTATTATGTTTATTATTATTATAGTTATTATTATTATTATTATCATTTATTTTTAACGTAGGGACAAATTAGTAAATAACGCATTAGATGTAGGGTCAAATTAGTAAATAACACATTAGGGTTTTTGCTAAAGTTGGCTATCATGATGACACGTGGCTAGGGTTGCCATCATAACAACCTTCCATTTATATATATTAAGATTAAGATTAAGATAAGGATAACATGTTCATTTGCGCTCAATTTTGTGAAAAATAGATACATCCGAAAATACGTGTTTAAAAATTAAGAGCATTTTTTAATTTTCTCAAAGTATAAAAGTGAAAAAATAAATTGCCAAAGTTAAATTTTCCCACCACCTCAAAAAAACAATGTAAATACTTTGTGATGGTTTACTTATTTTGCTCACCATTATTTATGACTTTAGATTACTCTTTCCGTAGATTTTCTTCTATGTTGTTTGCAATAACGTAGCTTATATGAGTGAATATTTATACTTTCATTCTTTTGAAACAGAAATATTATCTGCATCTCCAAGTTAAATATCTCTCGGTATAAAATAATTTCTCAATAGATCTCATAAATCTCACACGCATCATCAAATTGACAAAAATATCTTTGTATTTCCGTAGATACATCTCCAAAAACACTATTTTTTTTGTTTAACATTGTTTTATTCCATAGATTCACATACAAAGTGTAGATCTTCTCAATTAATTAAAAAAATCTCAAATTAAGTTACAAATTAATTTTAAAAAATCCCAAATTAATTTCTCAATTAGTATCTACAAAACATTATAATTTTCTCAATTAATTAATAAAAAACTTCCGTAAATACATCTACAAAAACTGTTCTACAAAAACTGTGGACATTTTTAAAATTTCGTACGGTGTATGAGAGTCACGGGATACATTGAGAGATCGTCCCGTATAATAGTACCACTAGTCGTCCATCTTTTGTGCAAAAATAAACCCATACTCAAATATGCAATATCTTATGAAAAATAAACCAGTTCTTTTACTAGTGTCAAAATATATTCACAAAAAAATTAGTGCATTTTGAAAAAACAAATCTTAGATTAGACGTTATTGTTGATGACATTTAAATTTTAAGATTAATAGCATTTTTCACCCACGGATTCTGATTTATTTTGTATAAAAAGAATTAAAATTACAACTTTAAAATATAAACATTTGGTCTAAATAAAGTCTTAGTGTGCCCTATTTTTGGTCTGAGCATTCACATAGCCCTTCCCAAAGTTGTAATATATTTTAGGTTTAAGGGTTCAAAACTTATTAACATTAGTTATCAAGAATAAATTATCATAAATTGTGAATATGGACTTAAAATGGAAGAGCAGAAAGAGTAAAAAGAGAAAAGGGGAAAGGATAGAATGCCACAACTGCATGGCTGGGGGAAGAAGACTGGTGGCAGGGTGGCGGCTATTGAAACATATCTCGAATTGGGAAGGGATCTTTGAGGTGATTAAGCCCAACAATAGTGACGTTAGGCCGATCTTGAGTTGGTATTTGATCCCTACTATGTATTCGACACGTTGTCGGTAATAAAGCAGCCTTGCTGCCAAATATAATTCCATAAACAAAATTTTCAGAAGACATGCAATGTGTACCAAGTAATGTTTGTTAGCATTACCTTCAAAACACAAAATTTTGAAGAAAGGACTCTTCATTCTATGTTATCAAAAACACATCCATTATTATATGCACAACTAAAATGTTATCATCCATCAGAAAAGAAGTATTAAAATACTCAAAAACATGAACCATAGTCAACTGCAAGGATTATCCTGGCAAGCAATTGTCTACTAGATGTTGTCTTGTTCAAAACTGACTGATATTGATTTGATATTCAAAATATGGTAATCTCTGGACATTCTAAATATCACAACTTGAAGTTAGCTTCAAAATTACAGCTCCCTAATTTCCCCCAAAGAGAATATTAAGTATCTTAAAAGGGAAAGAGTCACATACATAAAGCTGCCTTACCATGAAAGCTTCCCTAGTGAGATAGGGCTGCTCCAAATTCATAAGCATGGCATGAACCAATATGCACAAATCTGCAAGTGACCACAGCCACTGAACTTAAGTTTCCAACGATGTAAATAAACAGCAAAATGAAGTTTGGTGCCATCAAGCTAAATGGGCATAACATTTCATTGATATAAAGACATATCTAAATTAAACTACACAAACTATAGCTACAGAGTCAAATACCTGATTTGGATGTTCAGTAAACTCAGATGATTACAAATCAAATAATAACTCGGATGGCAAACCAAATGTGTTACAGTATCTCAACAGCTGATCTTCCAAGTTGCCCGTCAGAATCACAAGTTAGTTGCCCATCGGAATCACAAGTTAGTTGCTCCATATTTGATGATATAGGAAAACAATAATAAACAAAATTACACAGTAATATAGAATGACTTACATAATACAACAGATATTTTGAGAAATGAGATGTGGTTAGAAAAATAGATTGACTTAATCACCAAAATTCAAATAACGCGCAAATAAATTGCCAGTATTTATAAATTACAAATGCTAGAAAGTGGAAGGCCTTTTCTCTAAAAAAGGTGTAAACAATCATATGCTATACTAAATGCTCAACCCAAAAAAGCATAAAATATAAATTCTCAGTATGGGTGCAAAACAAACTTGTCAAAAGCACAACAGAAAACCTTAGAAAAATCTGAAATCAAATTGCATGTAATAGGCCAGATGTAAAGATAAAACAACAGCCATTCTTTAACAAACATAGTTTGATGAAACTGTACAAATAAAATTATAAGAGAGAGACAAAAGAGCATATTTTGATTACAAAAGCTAGTTAAGAGAGTAACATGCTGCTCCCAGACTATACCATTGTTTTCCATCTTTAAAGTAAGGTCAAACTCAGGATCCAAGAGGCCAGAAGTAACTTTAGGTCTAAAAAAGGAGAGAAAAAAGGCCCAAGTACAAGGAACACGCAGTCGAAAATATCCAGTGCCCACGCTGGAAAAGTATAGTAGCACATTTACAAAATACCATCAATAAACTAACCTATCTGAGTAAATACCTTCATATTGTAATCATTATTCAAACCCCTACAAACTTCCTATCGATTCACCCAGGTGGACAAAAAATGACCTACAGTTGCTCACGAGCATTTTGATACATTTGACATACAGTGCATAGATATTGCATCATATGATAAGTGACTATGGCCATAATGAGAAGTTACGCATACATCAATGCTGAAGGGCTTTGTTCAGTAAACTTGTCAGAGAGGATCACCAGTTTCAAAGCTAGTAGATGTAAGAGAAGGCGGTGTGACATGAAAAGTCAAAATTATGTCAGCTGAATCTCCGAAGTCTTCATGGCTCATCAGACTGTTCTTCCATAGCAAATAGATGCAATATAGAGATTCTTTGACCATTTTTCCTGCACAAATAACAAAAAATAAGCATTCATGATCAGAGAAGACAATGGACACAGCACAATCAACTGCATTGTTTACCTTGACATGAGTACTAGGAAAGTCAGATGTACGGAGTGTCTCTTGAGTTTCATCACCCAGTTTTTTTCTTGGAATACTAAGAACAAAAGCAGCCTGGTCATATGTGGCAGCAGTTGAAGTGATGCGGTAACCGTTTTCCCACCTTCGATGAATACCTTCACTAGGATACAGGAAATCAAGCTCCACAACCTGGAATGAATTTTAGAAAAACATTAAATATCATTAAGTGCGCAATAAAAAATTAATTTAATTTTCTTGGATAAAATAGTAGAACCTGCTCTGTAAATCCAGCACCACGAGACATAACAATTGCCCATCTACTTCCAGAAGTGGCCATAGCAGTGACAAAAAATCCTTCTTTCCATTTTTTATTAATCCACTTGAATGGAAATGATTCACTGACCTTGTAAGATTGCTGCAAGTATTGGGTCCCTGAAACCAATAAATCAACAATAGACGTGAGAGACAGTCACGGGAATTAAACTCAACTACAAGCCAAAATATGCAAAATATCCTAAAACAATCTAGTCAATTATTGCCATCAAAACCCAATGCCGGAAGGATAGAGCTTTAAAACTTACCTTTCGACATTACAACCAACGAGCTCCCATTATTAGATCCTGCTATGGCGCTAATGTAATAGTTTTTTTCCCACTGTTCCATAATCCATTCCTATAAAAACGAAGTGGTTATATTAGTTCTTCCACATGCATTAAGTTCCAATACAACTAAGAATACATCATAGCAAATGTGACATAACATTACTAACATCAAAGACATAATACAACATTTTTCTAAATCTTAAACAAAAACAAAACACAACCTTGTGAAGAAAGTAGGATGAGAGTTCATAAACTTGTGCAGTGAAACCAGTGCCGGCATCCATAATCAGTGCCCAAAGGTTAGAACAACAAGCTACACTGCTGATAAACAACCCATCTTCATACCCCTTCTCAATGTGTTGGGACAACCGCATATCAGTAACATTGTAATGGTACCTAAAAAAAAAAACAAAAAAAAACTTAATATGAGATCATTTTAACATTGGCTATTAAGACTTAATTAACTTCAGAAGAAAACCTTTGCTTCATAGGCCGGCGTGCACTGTACACACTAATCCATTGGGTTGCTGGCATTCCCACTCTAACTTTCTTCTTTGGGTGTTCGTCATCATCTTCTTCCATGGTCAATCGTCCTCTCTTCTGTCCAACCTGATATATAAGCTTAACAACACAAACCACAAATATGTTAGCAATAAGACTTAGCCCTCGCTTGTAAACTGCAAATATTGAAGTATTTAGTACCTTCTGTGCACCATCAGTGTTTATGGGTCTAATGTCTGGATTTGGACCAACAATTCCGTCGAAAAGTGATATGTACTTGGCATAATTTGGTTCTTCGTCAAACTTCAAATTCACAACGTACTCAATAAACTGCCGGAAAGGTGCAGGACAAAGGATACACATATTTTCTGGTGAGGTGGCCATTTTCTTCTTGCAGACAAGAAATCCTTTATTTTCTCCCTGCAGCTAACAATTTTGTTAGAATAAAATATTTTTATATACTGTTATAACTGAAGTGGCTAAATTAAAAACAAAGGTTAACCTGGTATCCTTGCCAAGGTAGCCGTCCACGAAGAAGGAAAATTAGTGTGTAAGCAAGAGATTCTAAATCATCCCTTCTGCTACCTGTCCTACCAAGATGAGCATGTACACTAGCATATCGAACCGTTCCCCTATAGCAAGAATATCGCATGCAACATCAAAATAAACCAAAGCCTGGATTTTGATAAGAAGCTCATCCTAAATTAGAAATGAAAATAAGTTACCTGAATACATCTGGACGTTGATCGTACTCAACATGGAGACCAGTCGAATTATCACGCCAACGGGATGCTGCATTGTAAAACAGGTCAGATTGCATATACAAATTAAGAGAAATCAGCAAATATTCAATAAATTGTAAGTGTCAACTTCTCTTTGCAAGGTGGAATATTTACCTAATCCAAGATCAACCAGAAAAAGCTTTTTCTCTTCATGAGTTCCCGGACAACCAAGCAAAAAATTCTCTGGTTTTACATCACCATGTACGTATCTGAAAAAGCATAGGCAACACAATGACATTCTTCACATCAGTGAGAATCATGAGATCAATATTTTCAGCCCATACTTTTTGGTTTGAGACCCTCGGACTCTATAGTCACATCCCAACTAATTTGAGATGATTTGAGTGGACCTATTTACAGATACTATAAGCTTAATCTAGGTATACATACTAACTATTATGAGTATGCAGAGTGCCCCTTCCCAAAGCAGCATAGCATCACTGGTTTAGCATGTTGGACTATATCCAATCCGTTCCATAAAAGAAAAGACAGAAATAGATCAAAAGAAGAATCAGGGAAAAGAGAAATACCCTCTAGAATGCATCTTCTCTAATATGGAGACAGCCTCAATTGCTATACATGCCACCATTTCAGCAGACATCCTGAATAGAAAATATAGTTACAACAAGCAATATGATATTCGGTCCAACAATAAAAACCAACCCACATTGCATTGCACCATGATTCCAACACAAGAGATCAACTTACGTGAGTGTCTTGTTATTCCATACATCCCACAAACTAGGGCCAAGAATATCCATGACCTGCAAAACAATTCCAGGTTACAAAAACATCAAGAGATAAACCCCTATCCCTCTCTCCAAAAAAACCTTTTCACAACACATACCATAATATAGAAATCACCTTGCCGTCCCTTGTAATGAACTCGTGGGACACCATGACTACCACCTAATACACTGCATACAAACAAACAAAAAAGCATACCTTTAGTAACATACAATTGTAATAAATCAGCCGAACCCTGAAAGAAAGAAAAAATTAGTCCACACTCACTTGTAAACCTGCCACTCGGAAGGAGGTCCATAAGTACACCCTTTACTGCTTTTATGCTCAAACTTCAGAGCTACCTGCAAATTATTTATAGCACAAACAATGTGACAAAATGAAGAATAACCTCAATTCAAATCCCAGCTACTTGCACACACTAAGATCTAATCCAAGAATACCTTATTAAAAAACAATGCACCAATCATCTCTACTTTATCTACTCTTACTATCATTCACAAATGTATATACAATGCAGATTAGCATCAATCAGTGTTGTCAAAATTGTCACCATGGCATTACAGAATGGCAGATTCTGTGCCAACCACCATAGGCCACAACACCATACTAATATACCGGATCATGGCATCATCCACCATCTAATCTCCTATTGACAACACTGACATCAATTTTCAATCATAAGCATCAATGATTAATTTTTCTAACTGAACATCGACAAATGATAATCCTTTACTACCGGGACTATGGTATAAGTTACCACCATCTCACACAAAAAACACTAATAGTATCATACCTCAAGAGCTCCTGCTCCGGCACCGACACGGCGACCGACATAAACTTGTCCAAACCCTCCTTTCCCAAGCTTTCTATCTACTCTATACAACGGTGAACCACCTACCTGGACCTGTTAAATAAATAATCAAAACAAAAACTATCATCAAACTAAATAAAAAAAATTATAAATCTCTCAAAACAAATAATAAAAACACCATGCAAAAATCGTTGATAGAACGAAGCAAAAAATTACTTTTTCAGGAATGGGAGGTGTACTTCCTTCCTCTTCAGCTACCGGAGCTTTACCGGGACTCCGACCACCGCTACCACAGTCATCCTCCATAATATCCTGCTTAATATCCCCACCAAACCTAACCGGAGGCATGTGAGGTTCGTTTTCTTCTTCGTTATTATTCAGAAACAAACGGTTATCGATTTGATCATCACGTGCAGCAAAAGCGACGTTGCGGTTTCTCGCTGGTCTACCTCTTCTACCACGAGCAGTTTCGGGTTTCGTGATCGGGTTATGATTCGGGTCCGGGTTCGGGTTTTGTTGTTTGGTTCTTCTGGTTCGGAGTTGAGGAGGCATGTTAGTGTTTATGGGTTGATTCGTTGGGTTTGGCCCATGGAGATGGAAGAGAGCGAGATGAGTGTTGGAGGAATCATGGAAGTTCTAGAGGATTCTTCGCCGGAAATTGAAGGATCTATGGGTGTTGAGAGTGAAAAGGAACCGACGCAGATAGAGAGAGAAGATTATTCTGGAGATATGAAAAATAACATCTACCAATGAATAATCAAATTATGAATTTTGCTTACTTTTATAAGTTTAATTTCATGATTTTATTTGATATTCACTCACACAATATTATACATTGCACCCAATCATATCCATCCCGACCATTTTATTTTTGGTATAATAGTATAATACCACTCTTGTATTTTATTTTAAAAATATTTCTTAAAATATAGATTTAATATCGGTTTATTATGATTCAAATCTGATCGGATGGCTCTGTTTGACAAAAATAATGGTTGATTAAAAGTTAATTGATTGATAAAAAAATCATCTAAATCGTGAAAAAAATTACGGTTCGGTTTGGTTTGTCAGACTTTTTAAAACAAATAAGTTTTGTTTGGTTGATTCGACTTTATAGTTTTTTTTATTGAGTTATAAATAAATGTGATCTTATAGGGATCAGACGATCGTTTTGGCCTGTAACGTGATTTTGGTCGGTTCAAAGTAGATGAAGGAGATACCTGCAAGACACTCTGATGCCAAAGTAAGGTTCAGAGTGAGAAGTTAATTATCTGACCCTCTTGTGAAAGAGAGTGTTTATAATGCCCCCGACGCTGGGCCAAGGTATGTTGTTTTGGGTTGGATTGCGCAGACCCAAAACAGGAGACTATTAAGATCCTACGTGGTAGGGCAAGGTCAACACGTAACTTCCATTCTGGATAGACTTCCCGTAGAACTCAGAGGGGGAAGACTGATTCTTTCGGTGGGCAGTTGACCACGTGTTCTTAGAGGGGCACGTAGGTGCGATGCTCCCAACGGCTACAATGTGGATCATTCCATTTTGGGCTTTCATAGTAGCTTTGCTGGATTGGGCCCTGCCCAACAGTGGATCAGCCACAGGCCCAGTCCAGAACATGAGTCCCCCAAGTCATTTTTCTAATCGAAGGACTAATGATTTTGAGTCAATTCTTACGTCGGGGAATACCGAGGAATTTCGGAAGCTTGTCGTGATATCGGGCATGCCTCGTTGCAGATGTTGTTCGACAGTTTCACTTGACTGGGACAAGTTTCTAGCACCGTCGATCGGGGTGTGCATGACTCGGCAACAAAGATGTTGTTCGACAGTTTCACTTGACTGGGACAAGTTTCTAGCACCGTCGATCGGGGTGTGCATGACTCGGCAACAAAGGTGTTGTAACCGTGTCAATGAGGTATTGTGAATAATGTCGAGGAGATGGGCTCGAGTACTTACGAGTCCAATTTTAGAGATGTTCGTAAGTCATGTCGAGGAGACATGCTCGAATATACACAAGCTCATTATGATACACGTTCGCAAGTCATGTCGAGGAGATAAGTCTCTAGCTAAACGCGTTCTCTAAAAACGTGCTCGTGGGTGAATGAATTTAGAGGTTAACATAACTTTGTGTTTAATCATTCATACATTACCAAATAACAATGTCAATAACATAAGAGATGTGATAAAAAGGAAATTGGAAAAATGAAAAATGATAAGCTAAAAAAGAAAGAACATAAGAGAAGAGAGATTAGAAAAAAGACGTGAGATGTACCTTACGAAGAAGATGAAATGAATGCATGATACTACTATGAAAGATTATAGAAGGTCAAAACTCATATCCTAGGTGTGAGAAAGAGAAAATCATTTGTAATCGAAAGATTAAGGAATAATGAGTTTGGGTTAAGGTTAGATATGAGTTAATTAAAGTTTTAGTTGTAGCATAATGCAGTTTGGTTTGGTTTGGTTTGTAAAATACAAACTTCATACGAAACCGAATCGTGTTTTTTTGTAAATATATATATATATATATATATATATATATATATATATATATATATATATATATATATATATATATATATATATATATATATATATATATATATATATATATCAAACACATCTGAACTAAATGTGTTTTTTTTGCGATTTTTCAGTTTGGGTTGGTTAGCGGTTTTATTGGTTTGTTCAGTTAGCGGTTTTTTATTGGGTCAGTTCGTTTTGAATACCCTTACTTATAATTATATTTTATGGTTGATGAGTGATTGATGATAAGTTAATTGAAGTATTTGATAAAATTAACGGTTCAAATAATTGAAAAATGTAAATTGACATAAAAAAATATTTATCAATTAATAATTTAATGTATATTTAAGATACTTAAAATTATAAAGAATAAAAATAAATTTTAGTTAAAATAATAAGAATAAAAGTGGAGAAAAATGATAAGTTATAAGTTATATGTTAAAATACTACTTAAAATAAGTAATAAGATGGTAAAAAAAGTTATAAATTTAAGATGAAAAATTTATTTTAAAACAAATATTTTATTATTATATAAACTTATAAACTATAAATTATTAACTTAAAAATATGTAATGTCAAACAAAATACTTCTACCTTCAATAACTTTTATATAGAATTAAATTAAATCAATTATTAATTAATTTATCTATTATTATCACCATTATTATAATCATGTATATTAAATTTCAATGTAAATATATGTTGTTATATATTTTAGTAATTGATTTTTTTATTATTCATATATATTTTTAAATAATTTATTATACAATGAAAAAAAATTGATGTGATAGAATATTAAATAAATTTTCATATTCTATAAAATTTTATAGACTTGATTCACTTGATAATATCTCATAAGGATCAAATTAATTTAATTCATCATTTATAAAAAGTTATTGAAAAGTTCAAGTGTATTAAATTTAACATTTAGTGTCTACAAATTTTGACTATTTTTATAAAAATTAAATTATATTTACTTCGACAACAAAAATTGAACTCACTTCTTTGCAAGATATATTCAATTCTTTATCAAATAAATTGGTTTTTGTTAGTTGAATTTGATTAGGGATAGCAATGAGCAGGGTACTATAGTACATGTCTCTATATCTATTATTTAACAAAATTCCCTTATCTAAGTCTAAACTTGTGTGGGCACCAATGTTCATACACGTACTCGTACTCTATGGATACCTTAATACCCATACACGTACTCGTTTATCCACGTTTGTAGTAAAATTAAATTAATTAATTACTAAATATCATATAATTTTAAGTTTCTAACAATATTAAAAAAAATTATAGATGTTATTGTTGAGTTAAGAAATGAACAAACACTCTTATTAAAATGTGTAATAGTTTAATAGGGATATATTTTAAAAAAATTGACAAATGTGCATTTTTATATAATAATACACATTTTATTTTATAAATATGTAGTGCGGATATGAGACAGAGTGGATATTAAAGTACTTGTGCCCGCACTCATTCTCGCTTATTTTAATGGGTAATTACCTCTACTCGTACCCATACTCATTTTGTGGATTTTTACCCTACACGTTGTGGGTATTTTTTGCGGGTACTCATAGGGTATGGGCCAAATTGTCATCCCTATATTTGATATAACTTGATTGAAAGTAGAGGTGGCATAACGGGATTAGCCCACGGTGCGGGCATAAAATTTACATAAATTTTTACATTTTTAGGCTTAAAAAGTGCAAAATTTGCGGGCATTCCCCACCCGCCCTCATTTTTATGCGGAGTGGGGCAGGTTTTTAGGTATGCACCCTTAATTATGCTCGTCCACCTCGCTCCGTTTATTTTTTTTCATGCTTTTATTGGGTGGGCCTAAACGGGACGGGCATACCCAATTTGCAATTTTAATTCAGTATCAATCACATCTTGATGAATTTGTTCAGTTTGAAGACAAATGTTGTAACATTTGTATTGACATTGTTCTGATGTTAGGATATCAGTATTAACATGTGTTGCATGTACCAGAAATTTTAATTAGTATCAGAGCAGGCATCCTGGCCCAATGGGTGAGCTTTAGGGAGTATTTTTCTGGTACTATTGTTCTTGTTGGAAGGATGGAATGTTAGCATTCCAGGTATCAATGGACCGTAGATCTTGAAGAATTGTTAGGATAGGAAAATCCATGTGAAGTCTTCAAAAGGTTCTTATCTAGTCCTTGAATGAGATCAATGTATGTTTTTGAGTTACTCTACTAAGAAAAATACTTTTAGTAATGATAGTTTCAGTACCAAGAATCAATGATTTGTTCATTGAGAAAGGGAATGATGTTCAACCAAATGTTGGAACATTAACTCAACAGTTTGATACTCCAGAAAATGTGAAAGATTCTAAAATGCTAACAGGCATTGAGTAAGGAAGTTCTCAATAGAATAAAATATTTGTCCAAAGGGGAGTTCTTTATTTGGAGTTTATACTAGTCTGTGTTCATGAGTTGTTTCAAAGATGAAATATCTAATGATGATGAGTCTTCGAGTTCAAGCTTTTTGCCAAGTCTAAAAGATATAGTATTATTGGAGGATATCCTAGTTTGGAGAATCAATATGGTTTCTTAGAATATAATTAATTGAATCCTGTTATATTTTAAGACTAGGTACATTGCTGAAGGAACGTGAGTTTTTCAATTGAGTTAGTTACTAAAAGAATACAATGTCAAACTGGATGTTATGATACTGTAGTGTAATATGCTACTACAATCAGGGGTACAATGATTTTATTTTGTTAAGAATAAAGTCATTGGTTCTGTCACCATTATGTTAGAAGTCTTGCTATAGGCAAGTATTGGCATTCATTTGCTTGGTATGGTTGAGAAGTTTTGAGAAGTATTTTTCATCATTACTTAAGGTGCAAGTTACATTGAGAATATGAGGGGTAATTATGGAATTGCTCTGCTGAGGAAGTATGGTCGTAACTGATTGGACGGTTGTGTCTACTATATTCCCTCACCTAGTGATGTGTGCAATCTTAGAAGAATCATTTTCAATGGTATGAAGAATGTCATTTCAAATATTGTAACATTTTCCAACGGTAAAAGCTTGGAAAAAGATAAAGTTGAACAAGAATGTGTCTCTCTTTTCCATGGTGAGTGGTGCATTGTCACTACAGTTAACCTTATCTTCCAAAAACGCTTTATTTTACTAACTGTAGTTACAAACAAGGTGTCGTTACAAACTAGGTAACTCTCCTTGCATTTAAAATCTTTACTACCTCATCTTCCTCACAAGCTGCATTTTAACACGAGTAAGTCTTCCAAAATTACCCATTCAAAGAAGGTTCGTCTACTGGAAACTAAGAGGGAAGTGTGTTCTGGTTCAAAAATGGAAGTGTCCAACACTGTAACAAATGTTGAACATCTATTAAAACATCCAGAACATGGAAAATATCTCTAACAAATATGAAGTCCCTTAAGAAAAAGCATGATCAAATACTTGATTCAGACTCAGATGCTGATGAAGATTGAGTCAATTTCATTAGCTCAAGAGGTGGAGTTGGATAGCTACTTTAGGTTGTCTCCTATTAAAAAAAGGGTGTGTGTTCTTGTTTTCCAACAGAGTTGTTTGTTTGGTTTCCCTTGTTGAGTTTTTTTCTTTCTGTTTTTCCTTCTTTTTGTTTTCTTTATTTCCAATAATGGTTCTTCTTCCTCTTGAGGGAAAGATTTGTCGCTTTGCGATGAGAATTGGTTCAGGGTTTCAGGGGGAGAGTCTTGCAACTTATTTCTCATGTACAAAGTTTACATGTTTAACATGTAGCTTGTGTTTGTGTAACTGCTTTATTCCTGATACAATATTTTTGTGCAGTTTGGTATGTGGTTTTATTCCTCTGCTTTGTTGTTTTATTCCTCTGCTTTGTTGTTTTATTCCTCTTTCCAATGTGTTTGGTCTTTAGTTATTTTAGCCAAAATTTTCCAAAAGGGTGAGATTGTTAGTACCATAGTTTTAGGATTGACACAATTTTGCTAAAACATGGTTTATTGCAAAGATGTTATAGAAGATGTTCTAACATGTTATCCAGGAAAGATGTTCTGACAAATGTTGTTAAAGGTTGTACCAGAACATTAGCACAGGCTATTTCTTTTGGATATATCTCAGTATTTTTTGCAGGTCAAGAAGATTTAATCTAGAATAAGTTTTATATCTCCAGCTGTGGATAAGACAATTTAGGAAACTTGATATTGTTGTTCCAATATTTAAGGAGATTAATCTGCACAATTGGTGCATCACTCAGTTTATGGATCAAGAAATATCTGGATGCAGATTTCGAAGCCCATGTACTGCACATGTGTATTTGAAGAGAAGATCTAACCTAATGTAACTTAAACTTTTTCATATTTTGTAAATTTGGGGAAGCTTAGAGTCTTATGTTTTAAGAGTCTTTTGTGTAATTTTAAATCACTCATGTATTTTGATACTATGTGGTAGACTGATTTTTACATGACTATTTGTCAAGTTAGTGTTCTTACTTTTGAAGCGTTTAAGCAAGATAGTTGAATTTTGTATTGGAAGAATAATCTTCTTGTTGAGTTGTTTTTAATATACCCACTAGGATTGGTACTATTAGATATCACTGAGGTGATTTAGGAAGTGGGATGGTGATTTCTTATATCTAGATGTCAATTTCTAGGTAGAAGTTGCACAAAATAATGATTAAGCGAGAAATTGTAAACTGTGTCTGTTTAGGCTTTGAATTAATACTGTCATAGTGAATTTCCTTCCTGGCTTGGTAGCCCCCAGATTAGGTGTTGTTGCACTAATCTGGGTTAACAATTCACTATGTTGTTTATCATTCTCCAATTTTAATTTTGTATCAACCACAACTTAATGAATCTAATCAATTTGAAGACATCTGTCTTGACATTGTTCTCATGTTGGGATATCAGTATTAACATGTATTGCGTGTACCAGAAATTTCAAGGCTGTTGAGAAGGTTGAGTTGTTGGTGTCACCTTACAAGTTGATTTGTTGTGCCCTGGATGCTTGCACCTACTGCACCTTACAATTAACCATGTTCGTTTTTTTTTGTCAGTCCCATTAATCTTCCCTTGTTTAAGGCTCCTCATTTTCTTTGGTCAACCAGAAATCTTTCTATACTTAAGAGATTGCACATCAGGATATAGTGTCTTAACCCACTTATTGATCCATTTACAGAATAAATCATAGTATGTAGACTCACATGTACCTACTCTTCCTATAAAACTCAAGGATATAAGCTTCAATCCTAAATTTCCTACTCTCTATACATGACAATGCATGAACACAAGACAATTCAGTGAGTTCTCACATGCCTTACTTCAAATATGTGTGCATCAGACATCCTACAATATTAGTTTACACATATCAGTTTATGTAGAGCAGTTTTAACCTTACAATTCATTGAACTTGTTGAATTCATTATTACATACCTGACAATTCATAAGTTGGTATAACTACTGATTTTCTCAACTTTCCTTCTTATGTTAGGCAAGACTGCATCATCATCCAGGTTTTGAAACCCCATCTTGTTGGTTGTCCATTTTTCATGCAATATGTTTTAGTCTCCTCCAACATGGTGGTAATGGCTTGGACCTTGACTTATGGATAAAACTATTTAAAGATTCTGACATGTTGTTGAGAACAACATCACATTTCTTAGTTGACCTAAATTAATATCTACTCCAAAATCTCGGAGGTGTCTTCATCATATAGAGATATGCATCATTATTGATCAGCCTCATTGCCTTCATTTCTCTTTCTCAGGGTTGTGCATATGTTGATTTTGCAGCCTTCCAAAGTATCTCCTTCAACATATTCCCATGATACGTTTTCATAAAGTTGTTGTACAAGTGCCTCACACAGAATCTTTGCTCAACATTTGACACAAGCTCATTCATGGATGGTAGTAGACCCTGCAAAACAACACCACGTCATAATACATGTCATAAGAGAAAATAATGAATGAATTTTTTATCTTTTACCTTCCTTAGTTGCCAAGATTCTTCATTTGACAATTTGGCACTATAGCTTCTCATTTACAACCAACCTTACATCTAACCTCCGCCCTTTGTCCTTTTTAGTGAACTTAAGATTTCTACCACTTTTGACATTATATGATGTTATGGCTTCCTTAAATTTATCTTTTGAACTAAAATATATTTCTACTTTCCATTTGTAATTTTCCATGTCTTTTTGCATCTTGAACATTGGAAAAGTCTTTCTTCTAGCACCACAACTATCATAACTATCACACTCACTTACTAGTTCTACACTATCATTATCACTCCCTTTAAATTCTTCCTCGTCTTCTTTCCATTTCTCTTTTTATTTTTTGCCTTGCCCCTCGTCATGCTGTTCACAATCAATTAGATTAGCCACTTCATCTTCCTCTAAATCATCATACCTATCAGAAGAGTCATCTAAAGCTACCTCTGGAGCACTATCATAATTGTATAACTCATATTTACTGTCATCTTCACTATCAGTAATTAACTCATCATGCACCTCACCACCTTCCACACCAACATTATCACCTTGCTCACCAACTTACCACCCTGCTCACCAACTTTATCACCTTTCACACCAACATTTTCATCCTTCACACCATTATTTAACCATGCATTGTACCTAGTTGAACTTTCTTTATTTTGGAGTAGCCATGAGTAGCTACTTCTAGAGAATTTAACTTGTCACTCCCAAAATTAAACTTAACGCCCCCACATATTTTACTAATTCCCAAACTATCCATACACAAATTTGAATTAAAAATGCAAACAAAATTTCCAATAATTCATTGGAAATTTCTAATAACTGATCAAATATCCAACAATTCATTTTTAAATTGCCCAATTCATTTTTAGAGAAAGAGAGAGACAATGGAAGAGTAAATAGAAAGGGAGGTAGAGAAGAGAATGACAAAATTGAAGACAATATAGATTCCATTTGTTGGGTGCTTTATGATAGAACTAAAAAATTCTCTATTTTATTGTTTGAATATAAACCGAACGAAAGTAGTTAGTATAACTTTTTTATTCCAATATTATTCTGATTTAATTACTATGAATAAATTAATTATAATTCTATGTTACTAAAATAAATAGATGTTATGCTACTTTAAACTAGGGGTGGCAAACGGGCATGCCCGCGCCCGTTTAGCCCGCCCCGCAAAAGTCTGCAAATAAACAGGGCGGGGCGGGGCGGGCATAGTTGAAGATGCGGGCCTAAAACCTAGTCCCGCCCCGCAAAAAAGTGAGGGCGGGGCGGGCAAAGCCCGCGGGCGTTGCACCTTTTAAGCCTAAAAACATAAAAATTTATGAAAATGCACATGCCCGCAAAAGCCCGCGTTGAAAACGGGGCGGGGCGGGGCGGTCACATTAGAGGGTGAGGGCCTAAAACCTTGGCCCGCCCCGCACTAAAGTGCGGGTAAAACGGGCATGCCCAACGGGCCGGACCCGTTTTGCCACCCCTACTTTAAACTAATAAAAAATTTAGACTATTAAAAGAAATTTATGACGGCATTTTTTTTCCATTCTTTGAATCGATGGGAGATGACATTAGTTGTAAGACCATTTACAATGGGGTGTTGAAAAAATTATTCAATAGTTGAATGTCTACAATGGTTTGTTGAATGAGGTGTTTAATGTTATGTGGATTAATTGGTGTTGAAAAGATTCAACATGTTGAATGAGAAAAAAGTGGGGTCACATGCAACACTTTACACAATTTTATTGGTTGTTGTGATTATTTAGATTTTATTTTCTTTTAATCATTTAAAATTAATTATTTCATAGTAAATAAATTTTTTATTTATTTTTATTTTTATCAAAATTCATTATTTTTTTTCCTCTATAAATAGAGACTTGGTTCATTTGATTTGGACTCATAAAAAAAAATTCACTTTTAATTGATAATAGATATTAATATATAATCATAAAAACAAAACTTTAAAAGAAAATAAGAATATGATGTGGGGTATGGTGTTGAATTTTATTAAACAAAACCATTGTAGTGAAAAAAAATTGAATAGGTGTTGAATTATTAGGTGGAAGAGAGAGAAGATGATGTGGAAGATAAAAAGTGAAAAAGTAGGGTGTTGAATAATGTAACCATTGTACATAGTCTAATAGTAAGCAAAAATTAGAGTACAAAGAGACTAGAGACTGAATTTCAGGCAACAATTTGCACCATTATATCCTTACATCCTATAAACAACAAAAAACTCTCAATGATTACAACATTACAAGGATACAAAGAAGGAACCATATCAGCATGAGGGCAGACCAATTACCTATTTACCATTAACATATTCGAGAAGGTGCCGATCCAGCTCAAAATGGCGAGAAAGTAGTCCCTGCAGCCCATAATCCATATGATACATGGTTAAACAAAAGATCAGAGATGCAATTAATGGAGTAATGCTTAGAAAAGATACCTTAGTAATTGTAGGGTTGAAATATGTTGTTTCGGAACTCAACTCTGGAAAGCGGGTAACCTCAGCTGCATTCTCGAATAAGATATATGTTGGGAGCTGGCCCATGCTTCCTGACAATCAAACGAATTCAAATAATTGGAAATATTTCCACAACAATAATAACTACAGGAACTAAGACTTGTAAAACAGTAGAAAATTACTTTAAAATAGGAAATAAGGAAAATTAAATTTTATAAATGTATATACAAGTACCACTGAGAGATACTCCAAATTTTTCAGCTGCATTGGGAAAGAGTCCAAGATCAACTATTCCAAATGATAAAAGTTTGTTTGAATATCTGTTAGAGACATGAACACACAGGATATTGTCAAATGCAGTTTATCACAATAGTTTTTCTAGAAACTGCTGGTTCTGAAGCACTTGTCAAATGGGGACAAAAACCCGGGTTTGCCCAATAAACAGAAACTCTAGAACTAATTTTGTTTTTATTTGAAGGAAGCATCAATAATCAAAATAAAGTCAGGAAGAAGCATACGTAATTGAGAGCTCAGGAAACTGTTGACTTGATCGAATGCAAGCAGATGAATAAGAAGCACTGAATTCCACCTGCAACTCATGGAAAAAAGGAAGACTAAATAAAACAAATAGAGAAAGAAAGAAATCTAAGATATAAGCAATGACATGGCATTATGGCAACTCTCCATAGACTTCTGATATTAAATTTTACTCTTTCAAAATTGGATGTGTTATAATTTTCATGTAGTGCAGGTTTAAACATAGTCATCCATTAAATAACAAAAGGGGAAAAAAGCAGAAGTAAATCTTCTAAGCTACCACATTTTATTCAAATTGTCCAACCAACTCCTCCAAAATATAGCTACGAAATCTATACAAAATTTTGCAAATTTTGTAAATATAGTTATTACTGATTTGATTTCTTTTATAAAAGATTCGGAGGCAAGCCATGAAAGCACACAGCTTTTGTTTAACTGGGAGTATTAAGTGAAAGTAAAACAAAGAATATGAAATAAAAGTTCAGCAAGAGGAATACAAACTCCTGCATAGAGGAAGATATCAATCATAAGATCCAGGTAAGGTGAAATGGGGGAATGACTTGGGAGTAATTTATGATAAAAAATTACCACGCAAGCTTAGAAGGAATCTCTGACCCCAAAACCACTAAAGCAGAAAAGCAGAAAAGTATCACCGCTCTTGGCAGCATAGACTAAATGTTGGGCAGTACAAACAAACAAGATTGATGTTGGCATAAATGAGAATATTAGAATAGGATTATGAATGATGAACTCCGGAAAGAAAAAAAATAAGGATAGCTCCAATTGTTAAAAAGATGAGAGAGTTTTGTCTGAGGTTGTCTAGGTATGTGCGGAGATGGACCATAGATGAATAATTGCACAGATGTAATCCATATAGAAAATAATCCAACAATTAGAGAGAGGGGGGAGGAGACTAAAAATAATTATAGCCAAACTATTAAGAAAAATTGAAGTTAAAGAGTCATGATGGAGTATTCTGATGTTGTGAGGTCTTTGTAGCAGACCCACAAAGTAAAAAATAATACATTAATTGTTGTTGCATGTAAATAGAGTTATTGATCAACCTTATGTTCTCTTAAGGTTACAATCATATGTACTTCAGTTTAGTGAGAGAATCAAAAAGGAATTCCACTCAATTCAATACTTACCAGCCAATATTTTGTAGTGTTCCCCTCTGTTAGCAGGCTTTCCAACAACAATGGTGTTAGCTTGCTACAAGTGCCTGGAAGAATTAATAAAGTAGAAACAGACTTTTATCAGATGATCAAATAATAATAAAACAAGGAGTTCTCATAGTTTCCATTACATCTTCAACTGCAAAGCTTGAAAAACAATATAACAAAAAAAACATAAGGGAAAATAGCTAAATCCAACTATCTTTACCTAGTCCTTGAGATGAAGGTTGTTGTGTCAGCACATGTATAACTGCAATACAGAACATAACCATAAATATGCATATATATTACTAGAGTGGTTGAATCACATTGTCTGTAATTAACTTTCAGCAGATATCCAATCACATCACGGACTTATTGCCAAAATAGGGTGCAAGCAAAATCAATTTTACAATTTTGAAAATGGAATTTTTTAATATCAAATGCTATTTTTTCTATAACAAAAGAATTTATTTTGTGGTTGATAATGCATAACCCATTACTTCTGAATAATTGCAGGAAAGGCAAAATGGTCTAATTGCAGACAATATATCCAATGCTTAAAAAGATTAAAATTAGATAAAACTACCCACCTAAAAATACAAGAACATACCAAACGGCTATGCGGCGATCCATTGTAAAGGTAAGGACAAAAAGACAAATCTGGACATATTAAAATAAGATATAAAAACTGAGAAGCGCAATGTACACTTAGTTAGAGATTAAATTAAACCAATGCAAAAACAGGATTACACATTCATTATTTGATAATGATGAAAACTGCCCAATTGCTAATAACAAATGTCAGTAAGAAAGCCATCAGAATGCATAACCCATAGTCAATAGATATCAATTTATGTAAAAATACCATTGCGTCATATCACAAATTCAAGTTCAATTCAAAACTAAAAAAACTAAAAACTCCAAAACTTTATCATACAAATAGAAAAAACAAAGGGTAAGGGGGGACTGAGAAATGACGAAGAAGGAAGCCGTGAAAAGTTTTGCAAATGCATCAATGTAATCACCTTGGCAATGAAAAGTGCATCAGCTATGAATGCTTCCCATGTCTCTTCTCTAATACCCTGCAACAAAGAAAACTGAGAAAATCAAATACACGCACGTAAATGTCCAAGGTTGCATGCCGGCAGTATGCAAGAGCAGATGTGGAATCATATTCAAAAGAATTGAAAAAATCTAGCCAAATGAGGATAGCTTAAACATGAAAGATATCGACAATCTAGCCAAATCAGAGTGACAAAAACATGCACCACATAAGACAAAACTGGTAGTTTTTAACTCAAGAATGTGGGTCGATTTTTTTAAAATTAAATGGAAGCAGAAAACTATTACCTTTCGTTGTTTTCGACATTGAAGTCAATTTCCTAACATAACTCTCGTCTTACCCTAGATCTTATGAACAGATTATGCAATTCACATTTATGTTTTGCTTTTTGGAAAAGAAGGCTGAGAAATATCATGGCGGTTAAATTACTAAAGCAAAGCCCAAAGTATCAATGCAACTATAAAACACATATATACAAGCTACTATATAATATGCTAAGACAAAAATAAGGAAACAAAACTTCCAAAATGATTTTGACATGTTTGTTTTTTCAAAAATATAATTGATTTTGCTTCCAAGATTGATTCTAGCTGAAGCAAAAATTTGTAACTTTTGAGTTTAAACCAGATTTTTACACTGAAATTTCTTGTCTTACTCACTATCCAAACATAAATCACATTGCATTCAACTCACTTTTAACCAGAATCTATTCTATAAATTCAATTTAGTCAGAATCAATTCTCCTAGCCGCATAACCAAACACATACTTCGATTTTGTAAAGTGAATTCAAGATCAAATAACAAACTGGATCTGATTTGAACAGAACGTACCTTGATAAAAGCCAAAACAGCAAAAGCTAACAGCGTTTGTATTTCCTGGAAACGATATTCAACTACTTAGTAATTTAACGAACAAATAAGCGATTATCGAAATAGATAGAAAGAGGAAAGAGCGTTACGCGACGGATGAGAATTTGAATGAGGTGAGGCGCTAAAACTTGCGATGCGGAGCAGCGAACGACGATGTAGGAGAAAAAGGTTAAGAAATGGAAGAGATAGTGAGGTTCTGAAACCGTTTGATTCAGCAAGTTCAACACTGAAAAGGAACTGCTGCTAGTTTCTTTTCCCATTTTCGTTGGGTGAATAACTTGTTGTCTCAGATCTGAATTTGGTGATTTCTTGTTCTTGATTTCAGTCGAAGCTTGCTTGCTCGTTGGCAGTTGGTAACCAGAGTTCTTGGAGTTGCAGAGATTTTTTTTTTTTTTGCGTGTTGCGCTAATGGGCCAGGGTCTGGAAGTATATAATGGGCCTACTTTAGTGTTTTCTATGGCTTTTTCGCTGGAAATTTCTTAACCCAACTTACGGTTTTTTACGCACCACGTGAAACTTCAAAAATGTTTTTCTGAAAATCAGAAATATATTTTCAGGGCGCACCAAAAATTGATAAGAAATCAATTTTCTCTAAAATGCATTTTCGGGATGCACTCGAAGTTGCATTTCTGGTATGTTGATACACAGAAACCAGAAAAAACTGACTAGAAATACACCAAATTCACAAACTCAAAATACCATAATTCAAACATTGATAACATAACATAAGCAATACATTAAGAATTTTTTAACATAATTCAAGCATTACACTTCAACGTCCAGGTGGACGTTGCAACATGTTAATAATATCATTGATCGATCTCGCAATAGTTGCATCCAACTTGATCAGATGAAACTTTGGAGCGAAAAACGTGATTGAGAATGGAAGGCTTTTTGGAGAAGTTTATGGAAAGTTGATGAAATGAGATGATCATGCTAGTAACTGTTTTAAATATTGTAACTTTTGAGTTTATTGGATTTACACTTTCGGTTTGTAGGTAAATAGTGAGGTGGCAGAAATTTCAATCTTTCCACACTAATTTACCGGAGTTGCATTTCCTTTAACAATCGAAGATATATCTCCGATTTTATTTTCTCTTTAAAATATGATGAATAGACTTTTGAACTTGTATTGTATTTGTGAAGAGTGCGTACTAGAAATGCATTTTTAATTCTTGCGGGGGTATTTTTGAAAATTCATAGGGTATTATCCTATAGAGTGGAAATTCCCTAATAATTTGCATATAAATCCAAAGATATTTTTGGAATCAGGGTTGTTCACCGAAAATGTTTTTGGAATCAGGATTATTTCAAATAATTGGGAGGTTTTGTTCAATTTTAAAAAATTTGTCCCTAAATATATAATTAAGAATGATAAATAATATTCAAAATTTATATAATAAAAAATTAAAATTAAAATGAAAGGATAATTTGGATCCTCAGCAGCCAAAAAAAATGGCAGCCATTTGTGCAACACATTATTAGCCATTAGATTCATCAAATAAGTAAATGATTCCAATCAATATTCTAATTGTTTCAATAATTGATAAAAATATGAATGAAAAAGGTAATTAATTATCATGAAATCAAATATTCTATGTCTCATTAATTAATTTACTAAAGATTGATAATTCAATTTTATATTTTTGTTTAAATATATTTTTTATTCTTTTAAATATACCAATTTTTATTTTTAATTCATAGATAATATCAATCCATTTTTAATTTAAGGTAACTTAATTATTTAATTTATATTAATTTATTTGAAGTTTTAAAATGAATATTAAATTGATGATTTAAATATTAAAAATTTAAATTAAAAACCACATAACTAAATTAACAATTGATAAAATCAACGAATTTAGATTATTTGCTGATTTTTTTTTAAATATTTTAGATTATTCACACCAAAATTTTCATTTCTAATAAAATCAATCAATTTAAATTATTTACAATCAAAAAAATTATTTTTAATAATTAATTCTTAGCATTGTCTATTTATTTATGTTCTCTCAACATATAAATTAGTTGTGTCACTCAAATAAAATTCAAGTGTCATCTTCTCGATTTTTTGCAGTTAGTTTATTTTTCTTAATTTTGTTTTTATTTCTTTAAGAGTTTAAAGGTAGTGCACTGACAGTGTAAACAAATTTTACACATACATCCAATCAAAATGCTTACACTTGCCATGTCATATTAATTTTTTTAAATTAAAATTGTGTTTTAATTAGATACATGGTTGTGATTGGTTGACAGTGTAAAAATATTTTACACTGTTAGTGCATATCCCTTTTTCTCTTTCTTTAATCCGTTAGTTTTAATATTTTGTTCTTTATTTTATTATTTGTTTGATATATTATTGTTTTTATTCCTAGTTTATTATTTTTGTTTGATTTATTAGTTTATTTTTCTCAATTTTGAGGTTTGCTCTTACTCCTTTAATCAATTAGTTTTAATCTTTTGTTCTATATTTTTTTAAACATATTTTAATAATATTGTATTGTTCTTAAATAATTTTATTATTATTTTATTTTTAAATTATTATTCATTTATTTTTGTATTGCTCTTTAATATTTTGATCTATATTTTTAAATTTTTTTAATTTAATAAGAAATTTATTTTAAATTTAAATTCATAAATTTTTTTACTAGTAAAGAGAAATATCAATTTATTTTAATTTAAATATTTTAAATCATCAATTTAATATTCATTTTAAAACTTCAAAAAAATTAATATAAATTATTAAAATGGAAATAAAATTAGTATTGAAAAATTTATATGAACTAAAATTTAAAATTATTTTTTAAATGAGTTAATAAAATTATTTTTTTAAATTATTAAAACGTTTATAATTCAAAATTTGAGATCTCATTATTTTGGAGGTCATGTATAGTGGGTCTACTTGCATGAGCTCAAATTCGGCCCTGCTTGGAATAGTATGGAAGTTAACCTTCGAGTGTCCCTCATACATATTAAAACACTTTCGTAAGTGAGTCACCTCCATTTTACCAAAAAATTAAAGTGAGTCACCTCCATTTTGCAAAAAAAATAATATGGAGGTCAATCTCCATGTTAGTGGAAGGGTGAGTCTCTAAGTTAAGTTCTTAACAAATCCTTGGACACAATTTACACTTATCATAATGTATTTATTTCATATCTCAATGGATAATATAAAAAGTTAAGTTTCGTACTAACCCTCTGAACATAAGTTTTCCTCATGGGCAATGATTTTGTTATAAATTTGACATATTGCAATAAACCTTAAATTTTAAGTCATTTATACAAAGTATATATAATTGTTATTCAATTAAAGCATATACGTATGTAATTCAATCAAAATATCATATATTAAGTCAAAATGCAACCATACACTGTTCATAAAATAAAAAGAAAAAAACGACTACAAAGTATATATGACTCCCTAGTTCCTCCTTTGCCTCATGTACTTTAAGGTAAGTCGTTCCTCAACTATCACGGCCTATACAGTGACCATCCCAATAGTATCTTTCTGAAACTCTCACCTTTCTATGTCAACTCTTCCAGTAGCTACAATACGCTGACAGAACGACAACACATCAATAACATGGTTCACCCTAACCTACTTCTCTTCTAATATATCATGATGAGTTGTCCTATGTGGCTCTTTTATATCTGAGGAGCTAGCATTACATACATCCTCTAGGACTTAATGATCATGGTACTCCGCAAATATCTCATCAACATCTCTAGTGAGGAATGTGGGAGGAGCAACAACAACAGGGGCTCTAGGAATACCCTGCACATATCCGAACTAGCGCATGACTCACTTAGGTAGATGTTGAAACATCAGGTGTGACCCACAAGTCAACCATTTAGGGTAGAAGGATATCTCATCGGGGAGCGTGTCTCACATTAATTAGCATATTATATGAATTTTATATCATCTACCGCGATGCGATCAATATAAACTCATAACGAATTGGTCGCCTAATTCCCTCAGAGCAGGATGAAGGAGGAAGCATGTGGCAGAGCCTTATTGTATTCATCCATATATGCTCAACTGAAGAGACTTTGCTAGAGGATCCGTGTTTGAAAATAGTTTAGATGAAATATTAATGTAGGCTTAACACAATTATTATAAAATATTAGTAACAGTAAATATGCAAATATATTATTGTAAATATCGTGTTGCTTGCTGTCATCTGTCTGGTCTTTCATAAACAAGCTTCACCTAATTTGGAGTAGAGGTAAACCAAAGAAGAGGCCCCCCAATTGTACTCATGAATCATATTTAAGTCAATGAAGTATCTCATATAGACGACATCGACGTAGTATGAAATTTTATCCACAAATATGGTTGTGCCAACAAAATATTATGGTTATATGTGTTTGTAGGTATGAAGTTGATGATCCTACGTATAACCTTTCTAAAATTTTGATGAAGAAAACACTAATGACTATTGAAGTCTATAAATTCAATGATAATGATTTTCCAACTCTTTGATGATGGTGACCAAACTTAAGGACATCTCAAGTATTATCTAGTAAGAGAATATGGTGCTTTAAGTCACTTATCCAACAAGTGGCATCAGAGTTTAACTCCCGTTAAGTACTAAATGTATCAAGAGGAAAAAATAACTTCAAGCTATTCACTAAACAAACCTTCATTCTTCAATGGAGAAGGGTATCGTTTGTTGAAAGAAAATATGAAGTTTTTCATAGAATGGATGGATTGGGGTATTTGAAAAGTTATGATTGAAGGTACATTTGTTATTGCACATAACCTTAATGGTGTTGTAGAACACAAACCTAAAAAGGATTAGACCAAAGATGATAGAGAATATGTGTAGCGTAGTTTACAGACAAAAGTTATCATCACTACTGCTCTCGGTCTTGATGGGTTTTTGAGAGTTTCTCACTATGAAACTGCAAAAGAAATATGGGATATCCTCCAAATTACCCTTGAAGGAACTACTGAGGTAAAGAGTGGGAGGTTGGACATAGTAACCCATGAGTATGAACTCTTCAGAATGAAACCTAAAGAGAGCATAAATCAAATTCAAATATGATTCACCCATATCATAAGTCATATGAGAACTTTGAGAAAAATATTTTCAAATGAGGAACTAGTTGTAAAAAAACTTAAATGCCTAAGCCATAGCTGGAAACCCAAAGTCACTGTGATTTCTGAATCTAAGAATTTTGCGACTATGGACACACACACTCTCTTTGGAAAATTGCAGGAACACGAGATGAAACTAAAAAGACTTGATGTTGACGAAAAGGATGACAAGAAAAATAAAAAAGTAGAAGACTAAAAGTCAAAATCATTGAATATATAGAGCCATAAGCTAAAGAGTGTCAAAGTAAAAGTAACGAGTTCATGGAATTAATGTTTTGCAAATTCAAAGAATTCCCCAAGCATGAAAAAGAAACTTCAAGGATCCAGAAGCAAAGTGAAGAAAGTCCCTCGTCCATTCCTACATGTCATCAATGTGGAGATAAATGAAACATAAGACCAAACTACCTTAAAACCCAAGAAGAAACAAAAGAAAGTCCAATAAATTCCAGAGAGAAGAAAAAAAGCTTACATACCCTGGGATGACAATGATATGGAATCTTCAGATGAGGAAGAAGCAAAATTTTGTCTCATAGAAAATCATAAAGACGATAAGGAAACCTCTCACTTTTCTTATCAAGACTTATTTGGCATTTATAAGAAGCTAACAAAGAAACAAGTAAATTATAACAAATTATCTCTACCTCCAAAGACACTATACATTCCCTTGAATTGAAAAATAAAAACCTGTTGGAAGAAATAGAAAGTATTATAGAGGGACAAGAGGATTTAATTCAAAACTATTCCTCCTCTCACAAAATCTTAGATGAATCTATCAAGTGTGATCAATGTAACTTTTTGAAAAATAAAATTGATGGTTTTCAAAATGCACTTGATAAATTCATTAAAGGGAGAGAAAACTTGAATCTTCTATTAGGTAACCAAAGAGCATTTTACAAAAGGGTTGGTCTTGGTTATGAACTCTAGAATAATAGTAAAAGCTTTAGGAATATTTGAAATATCAAACAAATATCTAAATACAAAACCCTAAAATGCAATTATTGTAATAAAGACGGACATGTAGCCATGTTTTGTTTCATAAAAAAGATTCATGAGAGTAAAGAATGACATCCTCCTTCATACTTTTATAAAAAGCATTGTAAGTATAAAAATAGAAAGATGGTTGCTACTAACATCAAAGGACCCAAAAAGATATGGGTACCAAAGGTAGAAAAGTCAAGTTGTGATGCAGATGATAATACCATAAGTTGCTCTTCAAATGGCACAACTGAAGAAATAAATATGTTATAATGTTCCACTCATTCAAGGGAAGAAATCTCTTCATCTAATAACAACAAGACATTATCATTGAATCTTTGATTTTTGGAAAGATACCTAATCTAATCCTTTAGTTGTTCTGATTAATTAAAGCTTTGTTGCACAAGTTACTTAATATTAAGTAAGTGGTGTATCAAAGCTAACAAAGTATGTTTAATTCCTCTATATGCTTGGTATATAAAACCGTAATGATAAGTCCTTTTAAAACCTATTTTCGAGAGTAGCATGACTATGGAATAACTCATACATATTACCTTTGGTGAACTAACCCCTAGTAGGTAGAAGTGTAGGTTGTTACTTTTGCAGGTATCCCTTAGAGAACATCATTAGAAGATGACTGTCAAGGGAAAGAAAAATGTTAAAAGTTCAAATGGAGAGATTCAAGTTAAAGAAGTCAACTTAAGATAATCAATGTCTAACTAAAGAAGGGAGGACCATTAAGAACCTTCTCCTTTAGAATGTTAATGGAGATATTTCTAAAGGAAATACATCTCTACACTCCTTTAGTAAGGACGTTTTTTTTATATGATACTATTAAAATAAAAATATAGGAGAGTTCCCTGAAACATTTTAGGTGTACAGGAAGAAGTGCTTACCTGATGGTGTTTGTCTAGATGCTCTTTATGTTGATGATATCCTTTAACAAATATGATCAAGGTGATGACATTGATGGTATCATTTAATGGATGCAATCAAAGAACATGTTAAAAGGTTAAGATGATAAATTTGTAATGGATTTATCAGTCATATGGTTGAACAACCTCTCGTATCAAATGATTTGTAGAGAAGGAAAATTGACGATGGCTTGTCGTTTCCTCGAAAGGAGGAGTTTATCAAGTTACCTTGAGATTTTGAGGTAGTACACTTAATAAAGATTGAAAAATTATAAACCTCTGATTGATTTTCTAGTAAGTGATTTACTAATTACTTATTCAGTTAGAATTTATTTTATATTAACCTATAGTTGGGTTTTAAGTTCTTTTGGAGCAAAGGGGTGCAAATACCGCATGCCTAGAGTCCAATATTAATCTAAGACTTAACGAGGATAAAAAGTGTGGCCAGTTGAGTCGCACAAGTATCTCAAGATTCTATTCAAGGCACCAATTAACACAATTGTCTAATTAATAAATACATTAGCTTAATTTGAAAAATGCAACAACGAAGGTGTTTGATGCCACTAGATTGCACATTTAGGTTCACATAAAAGTAAGGTATTGGATAAAATATGCAAATAAAAATATCTTAAGTATGCATCACGAGAAAAGTGTGGCCCTTTGACTCGCACAAGTAGCTCATGATTCCATTCAAGGCACCAATTAACACAATTTTCTAATTAATAAATACATTAATTCAAGTTGAAAAATGCAACACCGAAGGTGTTTGATGCAGCTAGATTGCAGATTTAGGTTCTCAAAAAAGTACAGTATTGGATAAAATATGCAAATAAAAATGGGTTTAATATACTTCACCCCCTTGCCAATATAGCGAGTTCTGGTTTGACCCCCTTGAATGTTTTTTTTTACGAAACGCCCCTTATAAAACCCAAAACCTGGATTTACCAAACCCTTTTACCACATTTGCTGACTGAGCTTTGACTTAATTGATGATGTGGCAGATTTAATTTTTAAAAACATTTTCTTTAAAATCCAAGTACATAATTTTATTATTTTATTTTAAATTACATTTATTAACTTTTTTAAAATTACGTATTCTTTATTTATTTTTGCATTAATGTACAATATATCTTTGGAAGGCCCATCAATTGAAGATTTTATTATTAATGTACAAAGTAGGTTTATAAACTCTTTTGTTTAGAGAATTATTTTCAATGTGGGACTCAAGTTGTACTTAGAATCATTTTATCTCTCTCCTTTGTCTTTTAACATAGAGCATCTTGCGAATGAGTGATATAAACTGGCAGGATTATTAGCAAAGTGGAAGATATGGAAAAGTAATGCAACTGCATGAATAAATAAGAGAAGGTGGAGGTTTCAAAGCAAAGAAGAAATATAAACTCTTCTTTGAATAACAAACCAAATGAGTATGCACACCTGCTTTGATGCAAACCAAATGAGGTTGGAACACACTATTTGTTGTTGTTGTATGGCTGCAAGTTTATGGCATAAATGGAGGTTTATAATAGTTGTAAATGTTGAATTGCTGTGATGTTAGCTTCAATAGGTTTCGTTGATAGTTTGATTTCTCACTACTAATATGTTTTTATGGCATAAATGGAAGGATTATTTAATGGTTTTGAGTTTTATGAATCAAAGGACCAACTGACTACTGAAAATACAAAATTTCATGAACAGTGGCAGACCTGAAGAACCCAATGGGCACAGCTCAAGAACCTTGCTATGCCAAGTGCAATCACTTAATGAGCATTGAATGGCTCCACAATCTAAAAGTACAAAATGAAACAATTCAGAAGGAAAGTAATGCAACCAGTTATTAACAGCTTCCAGATATACACTGAATGCCCAGAAAATCTAGTTAAGTATATGAAGAGAAGTGGATGGATGAAAGATGAATAAAGCAAGGTTAACTCGGCACAGGGAGCAGTATAAAACTGAGTTTTCTTGTTATAGATAGATAAATAACTAACTTTAACATTTGAAAGCATTGCAGACTACCAAACTATCTAACACAACTTACATCGATGGCCTCGGGTAAAGGGCACGCAGTACATTTGCAGGTTGCAGCCCACTTCTGCCTTCCATCAAGTTCCATTTGATTTTGAGGGGCGGCAAGACAAGTTACCGCTCTCACTATGTAATCTCAGACGCACAAGAACAACTCGTTCTGGGAAACAGACAGAAAATTGTTTTCTTTCGTTCTCACTGTCTTTAATCAATAACAAATTCCTTTTCTTGCCAAAAAAAAGGGGCAGAACAAGTGCAATTGTACAATTGCGTCAACATGCAAGCACACCACTATATCGTTGCATTGGAACTTTTAAAAGCCTAATGTAGATGCAGATAAGCTTATAAGAACACTATCTCGAATAAGGTGTAATTCTAGTTTCTCATATTTGCACAAGGTGAGATAAAATCATGCAGGCTCAATTGTATAAGTGGTTTCAATTTCAACCAATCAATATCAACAGTCTACAACAACCATACCACACTGAATGAATCAAAAAATATCTAGCTATCAAAAAATACAAATGAAATAATATAAAAAAAACCGCATGATTTCACAAGGGCGGAAACACCACGACATTAGAACCGAAACTTAGCACCGGCATAAACCTGAAAGAAAACAAACTAAACAACCCCGAAACATAACTGATATCGAAACTGTAACAAAGAAGGTGTTGTTGGGCATTTGACTGCATTTATTATAGCTGCAGGTCGGATGTTGAATGGAGGTGGTGTTGATTTTTGTGTTACGTGAAAACTTCATGGTTGCAGTGTGTTTCAGCCATAGATGGTAATTGAAATGAACCAGGTTATTGAAGTTACGGTGTTGTTCGGTTATGGTGAGGAATGGTGGAAACGGAGGAAGTGGCGGTGGAGGTGGTTATTCTCGCGGTGGAGGTGGTGGTGGTTGAAAATGAAGAAAGAAGCAGGGACAGTGATAAGAGTAGTGAGCCCAGTCAGCGCCATCATGTCTACTAACACACTGCCCAGTCAGCAAGCATGGTAAGAAGGAGTGGTAAATCCATGTTTTGGGTTTTATGAGGGGCGTTTAGTAAAAAAAAACATTCAAGGGGGCCAAACCGAATTTCGCTATATTGGCAGGGGGGCGAAGTATATTAAACCCAATAAAAATATCTCAAGCATGCATCACGGGAAAAATGTGGCAAATGGACTCGCACAAGTATCTCACGATTTCATTCAAGGCACCAATTAACACAATTTTATAATTAATAAATACATTCATTCAAGTTGAAAAATACAACAAAGAAGGTGTTTTATGCAACTAGATTGCACATTTAGGTTCACATAAAAGTACAGTATTAGATAAATTATGCAAATAAAAATATCTCAAGCATACATCACGGAAAAAGTGTGGCAAGTTGACTCGGACAAGTATCTCACGATTCCATTCAAGGCACCAAGTAACACAATTTTCTAATTAATAAATATATTAATTCAAGTTGAAAAATACAACAAAGAAGGTGTTTTATGCAACTAGATTGCACATTTGTAACACAATTTTCTAATTAATAAATATATTAATTCAAGTTGAAAAATACAACAAAGAAGGTGTTTTATGCAACTAGATTGCACATTTATGTTCATATAAAAGTATAGTATTAGATAAAATATGCAAATAAAAATAAAAAACGCTAGAGGAAGGGGTTGAACCTTCGACCTTGTGGTTAACAGCCACACGCTCTAACCAACTGAGCTACTCCAGCTTCCATTAGAATTTTACAATATATGTAATTTAGTTTTAAAAATAAGTCCTTACATGCTAATGAAAAGTATATAATTGAATTTAAGACTTCACTTGGGTCATCAATACTTAATGCTTAAAATCACAATTACAATTATCATACACAAAATATCCAAAAAAAAAAAACTAAAAAATCTCACAAATACAATAAGTTATTAGTCTAAAAAACTCACAAATATATTATTTTTTAAACTAATATAACAAAACTGAACCACTTATTAAAATTCAGTTTTTAAAGCACTACATTAAAGAAAACCAATTATAAACAAAATCAACAACATGGTAAGGGACAATATTGTATCATTTAACAAAAAAAAATTCAACTATGCATTAAGGGTTCTTTGTTTTGTTAGAATCTATTCGATTTTGTTTTTTAGATGGAAAAATAAAGGGATGCTTTTGAATATGTTTCTTTCACACTTTAAAGGCTATTTCCTACGCCATGACTATAATAATATTCACATAAACAATTATAATATTTGAAGCACAAACAACTCAAACATGATATAATAACATTCACATAAACAACTATAATATCTTGAAGAAAACAATATAGTCTCCTCCTATTTAACAATGGTCTTAAATAAAAATTTATGATCCATTAATATAATTGCACACAACTTAATCTTAAAGGGAGATGATTCGCTTTGGTTGAACTTGTTGAAAGCCCGTTACGGTGATGTCTCCTTGAAAAGCTTTTGTGGAGGTACGTTTTCTTTACCCTCTTCTCATCCTCTCTCTTCTCTTTCATCTTCTTCTACCTCTTCTTCTTCTTTTTGGTGGAAAGACTTAACCGCTATAGCTAATAGTGGGGGGGAAGATCCTATGGTCTCTCATTGTTGTTTTAAAGTGGGTACCGGGTATTCTACCCCGTTTTGGGAGGCGAAGTGGAGGAAGGATACGAGTTTGAAAGAAGATTATCCGGATTTATTTTTCAATTCTCTTTTGAAAAATGTTTCGGTGGCGGGTATGGGAGGATGGGATAATGGAGTTTGGAAATGGGGAGATTGTGGCATTTTGGAGTCGCATATTACGACTCCTTCTTATCGTTCGGATTTTGTTTCTTTCCGGAATGATCTTAGTACGTTGGTTCCGACTATGTTAGGAAAGGATGAGGTCAGGTGGAACTTGACGGGGGACGAAATTTTTTCCGTAGCTTCTTGTTATAGGCATTATGCTGGTAAGCACATTTCGTTCAAGCCTTTTATTAAGAACAATGTTGCTTTGTCCATTATTTGGAGGTTGGAAGTTCCTTTCAAAATCAAAGCTTTTGGTTGGAGACTTTTTGTGAATAGACTACCTTTAAAGGACCTTCTCAGGATTAGAGGTATTTCTTTTTCTGTGGAAAATCTTAAGTGTGTTTTTTGTGGTACAAATCCGGAAAGTCGGGATCACTCTTTCTTGTGGTGCAAAGGGTTGGAGGCGGTTTGGAGAGAGATTTCTTTTTGGTTTGGTAAACCATGGGGGATGATGGAAGAAGAGTGCATATCGTGTTTCATGGATTGATATTCTTTTTGTAAAAAAAAGAAAGTGAAAGATAGAAAGTTGGGAATAGTGTGGTTAGCGACCGTGTGGATTATTTGGTTAAGTAGGAATAGAATATGTTTCCGCAACGAGGTTTGGAATGTGAATAATACGGTTTGGAATATTAAATCTTTGATTTGGAAGTGGTCTTTTATTGGAGAAATTACTCATCCCATTTGTAGTTTTTACGAATTTAACAAAGATCCTTTGTTATTTATTTCGTAATTCTAATTGGTTTGTAATTTTTCTTGTTGGCGGGTTTTTTCCTGTTTTTGTGTGTAATCGGATTCTGAGAACATTTAGTTCTCCGTTTTATTAATATCTTGCTTACACAAAAAAAAACTTAACCTTACTCTTAAGTACTTGCATATATGAAAAGAAACAAAAACAAATACTATGATATGATACTTACATCTTAATGTGTCCTTTAACTACAACCAAATTGGAATGTCATATCCAACTTGAACAAGATAATTAGTTGACATTGTTAGTTTGCTTGATTTCATAATATGCGTTTTAAATATGTTGTATACCTTAGACTCAACAATCATTCCAATATTATTATTCTCTAAAAAAAATTAAATCGTTTCCCCAAAGATAACTCCGAGTTAGTATATACCCCCTTCTAATCATATTGATCAACACATGTAGTCCAGTCCTTACATGTGTGTATATTCAAGACTTGGCAGTTTGGATAATAATATCTGGTGGGAATGTAGATCATGATATTGCAGTTCTCAATATCGTGCAACAAATTTTGAAGAAAGATAAGAATTTCTTGAACCACAAAAGGTTCAAGAGTAAAAAATAGGTTGTGTGTGACATAATAAAGTGTCTTGTGTGTTTTTATAATATGTATTTTTGTTTTGGATATTTGATATTTTCTATCAGTGCAAGATATTATGTATTATACATTCTCGATTACATGTTACATTACATTTTTTTTTATAGTATTTTTGTTATAATTTTACTTTATGTTGTCACGTTATGGTTATTATTGAAGTTTGTGTAAATTAATTGTTCAAATATAAGTGAAAAATATATATTATAATGTAAAACACATGTTCATATTCTATAATCTCCAGTACATATTAAGGAGGTATTATACTATTTTAGATTATAGAATTCAAACTTGCGTAAAACACGTCAATTTTAAGTTTGAATGATAGAATATAAACCTTATTAACACGAGATTTTATGATGTCATGTCTAGATTTCACTGATAGTTTTTGTGGCATATAATGCATAAAAAATATATAAATTTATATGTTTGGTTCATTCTAGTTCATGATTCAAAATACAAAACACGTTCTCATAACTAGTAAAAATGAACTTCAACATAAGTGTAGTTTAATACAACAACTGGACTCCTCCCTATTTGTTTAGGATCAATGTCGATTTTACACTATTTGATATGAAGTATTAAATGGATTGTCACCACAGCCACCGCAATATAATGTTAATTCTATATTTTTATGGTTGGCATTATGTGTGGTAAAACTAACTTATGGCAACATGTTGAACAAGATGTTCTATCTTAAACTGGTGAAACATGTCGAGTAAGATGTCCTACGCAGGATCATCCGACATCGTGACTAATATGTACAGCTAGATCTTTGAAGTCTCTTATTTAGCTACAAGTGCAGAATATTTTGAAATATTGTGCAATCATATATGGAGCTTGATTTAGGGATAAAAGATTGTCTATGTTTTCAAGATGTATGATTAGTTTCTAAATATGGAGAATATTTAGGAAACTAATAATTGGAGCCCTATCTTTATGGAGAATATTTTGGAGAATTTTCAGCAGTTCCCTACTGCAATTTAAAATCTCAATCGAGTCCAGAAGATTGTTTGAAATAGCAAGCAACAAACCTAATTGAAGGGCGGAACATATATTGTATTTTTGTGTTAGGGTTTGTGTTGTCTTGTTAATTATGAGTCTCTCTAATATCATCTTGATAGAAGAGTAGGACTATCTCTTTTGATTTGTAATTGATGTTAATCATTCATAAGCTTTTAAGCATTGAGTGATTGTGTATCTTTGAAGTATGACTTCTAAAGTTTATAAACCGGTTATCACGTTTGTGATTGAGGGGGATTGAGAAGGGTCTCATACCTAGGTGAGTCGTAGGTAGAAGTATAACACGGGTAGTAATTAAGTGAGAAGGCAGTAAATTGGAGGTTGTTTACATAAGACTTTGAATTGATACTATCATAGTGGACTTATCCCTGGCTTGATAGGCCCTAGAGTAGGTGTTGTTATACATCAAACTGGGTGAACAATTTTGCATGTTCATTTATCTTCTAGTATTGTTTTTAAATTGTTAATACCTTGTCATTGTGTGTTGTTTAGAGACTAGTGTCTCAACATCTCTTAAAAGATCTGAGATTTGAATACCAGAATTTCATGTATGAATGGTGGTTAGTTTTGAGTGTTGTTGTTCGTGAATCTACTCTGATGGATGTGTTTATTTCGCCAACACGCAACTTTAAAATGAAGATGATTTGAGAACCTTGTTCTCAATATTTTGTCAGTATCGTTCTTTTGGAACAATCCAATTAGATGTTACCCTAGTCAGATCTGTTTGTGTTATCTATTCTTCAATAGTATATACTATCTTTTGGATGAGGGACTGTTTGTGAGATTTTTTTTTAAACTAGTTAAAAACTCTAGTGAGCGCATAAATAAATAAATTAATTATAGAATGTAAAAAATTTAAATTTAAAACAACGTTTGTGTCCCGGACAATTATCCCAGATTCATCTGTTTTCATTTGTTTTGATGTTTTTGCTGCAACTTTATATATTTTCATTTTTTATGTTTTATCGTATTTTGTGTCCCTCATAATTATCCTTGATTTTATCTTAGGTTTAAATTATGTACAATACTTTTTAAAATTGTGCGTTTGACCACGCCTAACACTATGTAGCTTGAATTACAAGTTAGAGATTTGTAGCAGAAATTTCATACAAGTTTGACTCAAGTCACAACTTTGCTTAACTTGAGTAAGTCAAAAATTCTAGATTTTGGAACTAGAAGGCTTGACTCAATTCAAGTATTTGTTTGAATCAAGTCATTTTTTTAATCGAATCATGAATGAACTATCAATTTTGGATTTTATTTCAGGATATGTGATTTGAGTCATGGATTGGCTTGACTCGAATTACATGATTCAAGTCATGACTCGAAATAACAAAAATCATGATTTTATCATTTTAACTAAAGTCACTATCTCTCTTGATTCAAATAAACAATTTGGCTTTTGACTCAAATCAAATTATTGGATTTTCCATCAATTTTGTGCCTTATTTATAGCACATGTATAAATTAATTTCTTTCTCTCTCTAAAAATATAACATCATAATCTTTGAAAAATCAATACTATTTTGTCAACCACAAAAGTTTTTGTTCAAATTAACCTTGAACAAAAACTTCTTTAGTGAGTTAATTTCTTGAGTGTGAATAAGTTTTGTGTGAGATTATTTTAAAAAAATCATCTTCAACTTTTATCCAAAAACACCATTGTTGTGGTTACTCAACTCTAAGTGAGAGTGTGAGTGGTAGTTGTGAGGTACATTAGAATATTTTTGTGGATATTGTTTTCCATTATTCAAATTGAAGAATCATATTGTCGTTGTGAGTTATGGAAATTGACATCCAATGAAGAAAAAGAAGACTTTCTTCTTTAAGGATTTTTCCAGTAGGATCGAGTGAAATCTTGAAGTTTCTAGCTCCTTCATAAGTTTAAATATTCATAGAAGGAAATTTCTGTAGGATTGAGGGAAGTTCGTTGCAGAAGAAATCTTAGAATACTTTGGTACTAATAAAGTGGTTGGTTCAAGATCGAGTGAATATATTAAAAGATTTGCAGTCTAATGAGTTGTGTACAACTGAAGGATTTTCAGTTTGTCTATGATTATTTGTTATATCAAAAGATACTTGTAATAATTTTAAATTAGTGGAATACTAACTAATTTTCAATAGCTTATCATTGAAGATTGGACTAGGTGCAAGTGAGGGTGACACATCAAACCAGTATAAATAATGATGTACTTTTTATGCATGCCTCTCTTTAATTTCTGAGAGTTTGCCTCTCTTTTTATCCAACCCTAATTTTCTAATTTCTAACTTAAAAAATAAATTAAGGACTAATTTGTTGCAAGCATCTAATATGTGTTGTTGTGGAGTCTGCATAGAGTCTCAATTGAAGGAAGGTTTGGTTACGAAAGACAGGTGCAGAAGATGCATAGATAGTCGAACCTAAAACTAAGGATACATTAAGGAAGAGAAGAATATGGATCTGGGAAGAAGAATTAAGTGTTAATATAACTAAATTAATGGGGACTTTATATATTCCTAATGACATTTACATATGATAAATGAGTACGCATAGAAAATATACGTGGATGATTAATTTAATTCATTTTAATTGTGATACATAAGAGACTAAATGTAAATTTAAACCAGAGTTAAAGAAACTTTCTAACTCCTCTGTCCTCACCCAGAGAGGTAGGAAGGAGGCATTCATCAAAGTTGGAATGGCAATAAATTATATCCTGTAGATTATAAATTTTGCCATTATAAATTTCATGAAAATGATTGTACCAATTTTCTATTTTCATGAAAATGACATTTCAAAAAAAAAAAAAAAACAATGCCCTGACAGTACACCTTAATTTAGCATGTACAAATACAATTTCAGTAACCATTCAAAACTGTTAAAATTACTTTATATTCTACTCAACCTCCATAGCAGAATTTGCTTGGTCTAGGAAGCTTTTTAGCTCCTTTACTCTTTGCCTGGTCAATGCAACACAATCCTGAAACCACAACGATAGTACTTAGCATCAATTTATGTATCTAGTAAAAAAAAAACACCCTTTAATTCCATTGCAATGTGCAAACTTACCTGAATAGCAGAAGTAAAGGCAAGAACAGGCCCACCAGGCTTGTAAAGTGATATTAGTTGACCAGATGTATCCAAAACAATTGTCACATGGGTTTCAATTATGGATTCTTCTTCTGCAGTAGGATCAGCCAAGATGTAGTTCTTGTGAAGTATGCATGTTAGCGATAATGGAATGCTTTTTAATGTGAGCTTCCTCTTCTCCTTATTGACTTGCTCCTTTGCCTGCTTCTGTCCATCTCCGTCGGACATCAGTACTATTTTGCCATCATCATTCATCGCGACGGCAGGAATTTGCACTGGCAACATGGAAATGTACATAAGTCAAAACCAATATGCTAATACCACAGCATGAATGTTAAAAGAACAATTCACATTAAGGATATCGATGGCAATACATAAAACTCCCTTTGACATGAAATCATACAAGTTGGTGATAATTTGATAAACATAATTTAATTTCCAATGCAGCATTTGTTTCGTGCATACAAAGGTACAACTAATAAGAAGCTGGATCATTAATTGGTAATACATTATAGAAAGAAACATGTAATCAGATTATTAGAATATCTATACTATACTGCTATATTAAAGCATGTACTCTACTCTGTTATGTTAACTCATTCTCCTGAATTAGATAGTCATTTAGCATTGTTGTAACAATGATTAACGGTTAGAGCAGTTAGTTAATAAGTAACTGTCAAAGATCTCTTTGTGGCACTATAAATGTATCACCTGAGACTGAATCAATTAAGCCAATACATCATAATATCAAATACTCTTTGCAGACAGACATTCTCTCTCCCAATTTGCTTTTGAGAGTCTAAAATTTCTCTCAATTTCAGTCACTCCCAGTTATATGGTATCCAGGGCCTTCTTTGTGTTTAACACGTGTGTATGGCCAAACCAGTTCAAACACCTGAACAGACACCATGACTAGGTGGCAGTCCTGCCAGAAATTCCTTTTCTAGAGCCTTAATCACCGTTGACTTTTTCTCAGTACTCTTCTTTATCACTCTTGCCCTCACCCACAAATGCCCCATTCAGCAATTGGATGTCAATAATTCATTTTGCAGTGGATTCCACAACCTGTACATGGTTGAGCCGACCTCGCTTTGATGCTGCTGACAAATTTCTGGTTTGCAGGCTTAACAAATCTCTTTATGGCCCCCAACCAGGCAACACGGGGCTGGTTTGAAAGACTCAAATTCTTCTAGGATTTGGGTTTTTATCCAAATGTAAACTGTCATTGTTTATTTCTTAAAGGGAAACCAAAGAAGTTATGCATTCATCTATGTCTGATACGATAGCCATTGTCAGCACATCTTTTATAACTGATGATCTCATTGCCTAGTTAAATTCACTCTTTGCCTTGAAATGGTACGGTTTTCAGAATTACTAAATCCTTTATGAGGTCAAACATGTTCCCAATGACTCTACGTTCTTCAATAGACTAAATACAATTGTGTCCTTATAGTGAAAGCCAATGTATGTAGCTGAGGCTAAGGGGATTTTCACCCCTATGGTGACCAGATTCATGACCATCAAGCATGGAGCTAATTATGTCTGAGCCCACTTGTACACCATGTCCATTGTTGGAACTTTGCACCAAACAATTCTCACCAGGCAGCAGACAAATTAACATAAATAAAGCTTGTCAGTTCCTCTTTTAATATACCAGGGATCACCGCCGGGTTGTTAAGCAACACCTTCATTCTCTAAAGGACCCTTATCACTCATGACTTGCTTTTCCAACCGATCAACCATCATAAATCACTCTCCATGTTTGCCTTTTTCACGACGTGGACTAGGGTAGGTGATCCAGATGACGAGCCCTCCGTCTTTGGCTTGTGCATATTTTAGGCCCAAATCTGGTCTTTTGGTTGCTAGATACAATACTGAGACTGGATATCATAACCTGTCTAATACAGTTGCTGAAATCATGTGGACTCAGAGGCTAAAGGGATTTCTACTCCATTGTTGTTGTAAGTGTGATATTTAAAATAATGAGTCATTACCATAAAATCATAAACCTTGTTCTTCACCCTCAAAACAAAGCGCGTGGACCTGGATTAATTCTCTGTTTGAGAAATGTGCTAAGCGAAAGCCTTGCTTGTATTCTTGCTTAGGATCAGGTAGCTGACCCCTGCATCAATCCCTATCTTCCACATAATTCTGGAATCTTCGCACTAAGCTCAAGGTTCTGGACTTTGGGCTACTCTACCCATGCTCGAGAGAGAAAAATTACAGTAGTTTCTGTAATATACTTATTATAGCCGGCATTGCTGTCACAGTGACAGCTAGTACAGTTTGTTACAACTGCAACTGTTAAAAAAGCTCATTGTATCACTATAAATTTATCATCTGAAGTTGAATCCAATCCATTCAAGCCAATATATCATAATACCAAGCAAATACACTTCACAAAAATTCTTTCTTCCCTTTTTTCTCAGGATTCTTATTATTTTCTTGAGGTTGTTTTCACTTTCTAAAACTAATAAGTATTCAGTATATTATGAAGACATCTCTTTGCTGCACTATAAGTGATTCATCTGGGGCTGAATAATTCAAGCCAATATATCAGAAGAACGTGATAGAACCAACTGGATAACAATAACAGACCTATCAGAATACCAAACAAACTTCACATAAACTGTCTATCTCCCCCACTCTCCCTTTCTCTCTCTAGATTCTAACTTTTTTGGCTTACACTTCATATCACTTATTGAGACTGTAATAAAGATTCAGCATACCGTGAAGAAAGTAATTACACCTTTTAATAAAATAAAAACTATACAAATTTCATGCAGTGTATCCAATTCAAAAAATATTTAGTTCAATTCAGGAAAGCAATGCTAGGAGTAGGAAGTGGATATTGATTACTCTTATATTACTACTGAGATCTACCAACTGAAATGTATTTGTCCAGATTGCCTTAAATTTCTTTATATGTCATGTAAATAAACAATCAATAAGAGGGCAGGTTTTCTTTAACAGTGCTTTCTTTATATGCAAGAATATTTTATCTTCTGAATGATTCACAATATGACTGCATATAGTAACACTGAAGACACACTACTTACAATGAGATAAGGCAGCAACTGCGGAAAGTAAAGCAGCATCAAAAAGAGCCCCATCAGCATCCAAACAATAGATATCCTGCATTTTGTCATTCAATAATTGAGAACTAAGCATTCAAAGGAAATAAAGATAAAGCACCTCACACCATACAATGCATTGCTTCTATGGAAAATAACTGAAATTTGATAAATACAGCACATATAAACCTTACCAAGTAAGCCATCCATGCAGCTTTTCCACCAACCAAGGACAATTCTTTCAAATCAATCATGCCAGAACTGAAAAAAATAAAATACGATAAAGGTCATAGAAATAAGATAGTTTAAACTCGACTGTAACCAAATTTAACCGATCAAATGAGCTATTGATACTACTGATCACCAAAAAGTATAACATAGAACAACACAAATACAAAGTTCTTGAAAGCTGTGGGGGACACAAGTTGTCTGAACCATAAACCAAGCTAAACACAACAGACTATCAGTTAAAAGTTCACTCACAACAAGGTTAGTGGAGTCATTTTGGTATAGCTATAAGAGACAAATTAATATATATTCACAAACTTTTCCTTACCAGCTAAAAACCTAAACCTAAAAACTCTGCTTTATTTTCCTATTTACCTTCCACCTTGTTGAAAAGACAAGGTAGACAAGGTTCATAGAGTGTTTCTGCTAGAATTAGCTTCTCACATGATCCAAAATAGTTACTAAGCAACATGAAAGATTAAAACTTGCCTTGAAATGGTGTCAGACAACTGCTTTGACACAACCGGCTCTGCTTCAGCAGGCCTACCAGGCCTAACAATCGGAGAACAAATCGAAGGCATGTGGAAGTCAATAGCTGAAATAATAGATATCAACACATCAAATTTTCACCCTATATGTCATCACAATTAAATAATCAACAAGCAAGTGGCAAAGCTGGTAATGGCCGCGAACCTAAACAACCCTCGTCTGGTGACTCCAAGGAAGGAGTCATAACTTCCATTTTAATAGCAGTCAACATAGTCTGAGGAAAGAAGACATAACAAAATCAGTTAAATTCATTCTAATTCAATAATAAACTCTCTTACTCAAATGCAAGCACAAAATAGACACTAGAAAAAAACAAATATCTAACCGTGGATCCAATCTTCACAAGAGCTGACCCATTAGCAGATGCAACAGCACCTAACCATAAAGAGAAACAACCACCTCAATATACTCCAATTGTGAATAACATATTACCGGCATATGCAGTTGTGTGTGTATCTGAAAGAGCTTATGAAATATTATCTATTAGCTACTTTCTCTTTATTCCCATTAATTCTCAACAATACATGTTTGGATAAATAGCTTAGCTTAGTTAAACACTTATAGCTCAATCACTTACCGTATAAGTGCTTATGTAAAAGTTATTTCAATAACAAAAGATAAGATCACAACAAATCGTGTTCATATAAGTTATACGTTGTTTTCATAAACTATTCTTGAGAGCTTATGAAAGTACACTGGAAGAACAGGTCATAGGCTGCTTCTATAAGCTCTCTAAAACAGTCTCACAACTCACAAGTGCTTTTTCGGTACATAAGCTAAAGTAAGTCAATCAAAATAGAGTGTATGTGAACAAGTTACAACTTATATGAACATAATTAACCACATTTATGTCGTGTTTGGATAAACACCTAAATTTGCAGAATATAGCATAAGCGATTATGTATAACCTAATTCTAAAACAACAGATACAATAAAGTTCAATTATTTTCGTATAAGCTATAGGCCGTTTCCATAGGCTCGCTTAAACTCTCAGACAAGTTCAAATAAGTCAATCCAAACAGAATCTTTAATTATAAAAATAGGTTATAAAAATAAGTTGAAAACAACTTATAAACATGTTATAAGTTGTTTTCATAAGTTCACTTAGACAAGTTCAAATAAGACAGTCCAAATAGAGTCTTTAATTACAAAAACAACTTATGCATTGATTGATATAAGCACTTAATTAAGCTATTTATCGAAATGCAACCTAAATAACAAATGTTAGCAAATTAGAATAGCAATGAGATTAAAAGCAACTAACCAAGAAATATACTTGTTTCTCTAGCTTCTTTAAGTGGTCTACCATCAGGACGAATAGATTCAGCAAGATGCCGCTCGAAATACCGAAGCGGAAAAAGACGTCGAAACGCATCAACCTCCATTTCAGACGACAAGTCCTCCGTCGCATTTGGAAGACTCATTCTATTTGTAAAATAGTATGTTAACAAAACAGAAAAAAAACGAACAAGAAATAACAAAACGCAATGCAATGAAGGTTAAACGAAATTGAAAATAGAGGCGAAAAATATACCTTTTGAGTGAGGAAAGAGTTTTACGGTGACGGCTTTTGGAACGACGGCGCGGTACGGTGATAGAGAGGTTCGGTGGTTTTCGTGAGGTTTTTGGTTGCGAGATGAGTGAGATTTTTGTTTTGGAATGGCTGGTTCGGGTTTTGGTCAAACGGCTATTTGAAGTGCGGGTCGGGTTGAACCGAACAGGGTTATTCCGGGTTGGTGGTACCGGCTCAAATCTGTATTGATGGACGGTTAAAACAAAATCAGGAGCCACGAAAAATCGACGTCACCAGACACCAACCAAATAACCTCAAAATTTAAATAAAGAAATAACTATATAAAAAATACTCATAAGATAAAAGAAATTTTTTTCTCAATAGACCCATCAATCTCTTAGACACAACGTGAATTTTCAATTTTGCCCTCTATAAATATATATTCAGAAGCGTTAAAAATATATATAAATCAACTTATTTCATTTCAGCAATCCTTCCGTAGATGCATCTATGTAACGTGTTGAAAACAAAGTGTTCCGTAAATGTACCTACGGAACAGTCTACTATATTTTCAAGACAATAATAAATGGTTGACAAAAAAATATCGTATAAATAATGTTGGTTATAATGTCGAATACATCATTAAAGTAACATACATAAATGAAATAGATATAGATATATAAAAAACCACAAGCATCACTACTGTGTGTGCCGAACATCATCATGCGCCTCTCCTTTGCCTCTAGTCCCGCCTCCGCCTCTGCGTTCACCACGCCCTCTGCTGGCTCTGCCTCTAGCGTCAAGTGTCCCACCAGTTCTGGCACGATGTCTACGGTACATAAATGCCTCATCTGCCAGCATAATCATAACATACACCACACGCCTCTACTCAGACCCCTCAAGTAATAAACTATCTGCAATAGCTCCTAGGCCCGTGTCAGCTATCTGACGACACCGAGGAAGAAGATCCTGAGTGTGGTCAAACTCAGCCTAATGAGTCCGCAAAATCTCCTCGTGGGCTAGTCTGGGCGGATCTCCAGGTGCAGAGGGAAGCATTTACGGGTGTGACACTCTATAGTACCAGGTGATGTACCCCTCGACGCAGCTCCGGTCGCTCTCTGCTCTCGTCGCCCGAGTCTCCTCAGGAACCATGTGATGCTCCCTGTCTGCAAAGACCTCATCTAACTGCTGATGGGTCATGACGATAGGAGCAGAGACAGTAGGGTCACGAGGTATCGTCTGTGCATAGCCAAACTGACGCATGACACGCTTCGGAAGATAACGTACAATAATGGTCGAGCTGGCGGCCAACCATCTAAAATATAGTGCTATCTCATCAAACGGAACCGTCTCACGGTGCTAAGCATAACAATCATAATGTATGTCCTGGGCAACCATGCGATCAAGTCCGCGCTTGTAAGGATCTGACACTTGGTTCCCTCTGCGGGGGCTGAATGCACTGGCACGCGGCATGAGCTCAGTGTAGGTAGGCACCTCTCCCCAACCAATAGTATCAGGGAAGTGTTGTAGTATCCAAGCCTGGAAAAAATAGGGTATTTTAATGTACTATCACAAATATATAATAAGTAGAAGGATATAAGATTGTTACCACTAAAAGGGTACATCTTCCTGCCACTGTCCTTGCCTTCCACAGACATTCCTCTCCGAGTCTGTAGTAGTTGTACGTCAGTACAGCCGCTCCCCAGTTGTAATCATGGATACATGTTGTATCTGATAAGTACGTTAGGTAGACAACGTCTGTGTACGACGAGCTCGTGTCCACAAAGAGTTGAGTGCCTATCAAATATAGGAAGTAACATCTCAACGTCCGCTCTCTGTGTATATCCGCCTCTACCTCGTCACCAACAACCTCCTCTACCGCAGCAAGCTCGACATCATATCTCCGCTGCAAGAAGCCAAACCTGACGTGGGCCCCGCAGATCCTTTCCACCTCCTCAAGCGCGTCATCAGGATCTGCCCCCAGCTCAGTAATCAGCATCTCAATCGCTTTCTCCTTCGTCAGCCTACCGTGACCAAGGAGGATACCCCTGATAGGTAGATGCAAGAGGCATGTCACATCATCAAGAGTGATGGTAATCTCATCGTGAGGAAGATGAAATGAGGAAGTCTCTGGATGCCATCTCTCCGTAAATGTCATCAACATCCCATTATGTATCGTCACGTAGCCCACCTGACAGAGGTCCCTCAGGCCATAAGCTGCTAGTACATCCTGGAACCACGACAGGTCAGGCTGCGCGAGAGCGGCAATCTTTCGGTCGTCGTTGTAGAACCTCTGGGGATCCCTCTCCTGAATTTTTTTATATAAAAAAACACAGTTACTAATAAGAAACTTTAGAAACTAAAGAAAAAAGTAATAAGTAATAACCAAAGAAAATTTATCGCTCCTCTCTGATACGCATGATCTGCATACCCTGTCAACAGTGATGCGTCTATAGGGCCCCCCGGGTACCAGACATGCTTCGACACCGGATCATTCCCGCGCATCTTCGGAGGTGGCACAACAGATCCTGCATCGGCCGTCACAGGCACAGGCACATGAGTAGAAGTAGAAGAACTGCCCTGATGACATATGCGGGAGGGGGGGTGGGTGGTGGTGGCATCTATCAGGAATCCTCAGCATCATCCCGAGGCCTCTGTGGTGTAGTAGTAAATAAGGAAGGCATATGAGTAGAAGTAGAAGAACTGCCCTGATGACATATGCGGGGGGGATGGCATCTGTCAGAAACCCTCAGCATCATCCTGAGGCCTCTGTGGTGTAATAGTAAATGGGGAAGGCCTCTCAAGTGGAACAGACGTAGTAAGCCCGTCAACTAGGACAGATGGAGAAGGCCTAGCTAGAGCGGGTGAATCAGGTGCAGGTGCATCTGCTACAACGATAGCTCCATCAGTGACCTGAGATACTACACGCACCCGTTCACGCCGCACGGATGCGTGCTTTTCAGTCCTCCCATGTATATCCCTATCTGGGCCGTGGGATATAATGTCTGCATTATGATACAAATAACATCGAGTTAAATACTATGTATTTATAAATAAACAAGAAAAGAAAAAAAACACTCTTCCTTAGATGCATCAATGCAAGTACCTTAGTTTCAAAAAATTATGGTGCTTCTATAGATGCATCTACAGAAGGTTCTGAAACTCAAAAACTCAACAATGGTGTAAGGCCACTGTTCAATCACTCAAAAACTTTATTTTTGTGGCTTATGTTTTACACATCAAACATCACATACATTGTCTCAAAACTATATTTCTATAACTATCCAATCATTTCTACACCTAAATATCGAATTCTAATTCGATTTTACAAAAACTCTAAAATATCTCAAAAATCGAAAACTTACCGATTAAATAGAGTTTTTGAACTTGATGGAATGTGTTGATAGTAGACGTTGACAATGTCGGCCAAACTCGGGAGAAAGAAATGCACTATTGAGGAAGTTTGATTTTTGGGGTTGAGAGAGTAGTTGAGAGAGTATGAGTTGAAGAAGAGGAAAGTGAAGAATGAGGGAGGGGAAGGGTCTGACGCGAGTTAACGTCAAATGTTTCCGTATGAGTTAAATAAAACATGTCAATTGTTAACCCAACTCGATTCAACTTCACCTACATCTGGGGGAATCCAAGCCAGGAAGAAAATCCACTATAATAGTATTAATTTGAAGTTCTAAACAATCTATGGGTTTATAAATTTCGCACCGAATCTCTACCTGTGATATTTTTATCTAAGACTCTCCTAGATATGAGACCCCTTTCACTTCCTCTCAATCACACAACCAGTGATAAACAACAATGGCAACAAATATAAGACACACTTCTAATGAAATAGAATCCACTCTTGCTTAAAAGCTTTTGAGTGATTCACAATTACAACTCAACTAACAATCAAGCCCTAACATCAAACGATACTAGAATGGCTCACAATAAACAATGAGCGAACGAATTTGTAATAATTAACACTTTTACATATGCGGCTCGTGCTCTTCATAGGTTTTAAAGACTTCCTTTTTATAGTCAGAGAAACAACATGGGCTATGATGATTAAATCTGACTAAAGAATAGCAAATCAAATAAAATAATTAGCAGAATATTCTGGAACAGAATCTGATGTTTCTTTAAATGTTTTGACATCTGTAGCGTAATCTTCTGCATAATCTTTGGAACAGAATCAAATCATATCTTTTGCACAAAATCAGGAAAATGATAAAATGTAAATGTTTTGACATCCAATCTTGTAAAACAAATCTTTAAATATCTCATCTTGAAACAAATCTTTTACGAATCAAATCTTCAAACCCTCTTCTTGGATCACAGTAAACTGAAACTAAATATTTTGAGAATCTGAAAAAAATATTATAAATATAGAAACAAGTCATGTTATGATGTTGTACCAATATGTCAGGACATCTTGCTAAAATACTTGTTTTAACAAAATGCAGCCAAGAAAACAAAACCTAACACACCCCACTAGAGGAAGACGAAATCACAAAAGAACAGTGTCATGTGACGCGCTCAAAAGCCTTGATATCTCACTCAAAACCCTAAAATCCCGCAAGTCATTGTTTCCTATGGAGGACGATTTGGGAATTATTGAGAGGTGCATCGACTTAGTTATCTCTAGAGCTTCGTTGGCGGGTCTTGCGTTGTTTGGTTGGTCTGGCATGTGACTGAAGCCACTGCCTCTGCACCTAAACATATCTTTTGGAATGAAATTGATGCTGCCAGAAGAATATACGGTGCCAAAGACTCTTGGTTTGAAGATATGGCGCTTATGCGTTTACCTCTGTTCAAGTGATTGATTCTTGCAATAAGAGATGCAGAGATTGACCCTGATATTATTGAAACTTACCTAATGTATTACACAATGAAGAACAAAATGAAATTAAATAAGGGTTCGGGGTGTTCAAGAGGAGTTTGATTAAAAGTAATAATAAATTAAAATAAAAAAATCCATGTCAAATAACATAATACCAACAAGAGTGCCACGTATGTGCAACTTCACATTTTTTCACAAACTTTAACAGAAATGATCAATGTGACTAACGTAATAAGTTTTAAGGAGCTAAAAATGAATGTTTATTAATTAAAGGACGAAAGTGAAACTTTAAATTAAGTTAAGGGAAAAAATGATGCATTAAACTAAAATACTATATCAAGTCTCATCAGGTAGAAGAAGCAAGTTCCAATTGAAGTGTTGAAGTAATGATGAATCACGTAAGGGATCTTGAAGTTTCAAGATTGTGAAAGAGAGAAAGTGTGAAAACTCGCCTGGTCTGTGTCTGAGCGATCACTTTATTGTAACGATGTAAGAGTAATTATTAAATTACCGAGGCATTACAAACACACACACAAATATCTTTAAACCTCTATTTTGCCAAAACACCTTAAAACCTATGGATGAACCATTAAGGTGCATTTGGGGTTGACTAAGAGTGTTCCTACCCAATTAGGAAACATTTGTAAATTTCTTAATTGATAAGGTACTTAATCTAATCTATTAGAGAAAGACAAAAAGATTCTAAGTTAATAGAAAAATACTCTTAATCGGTTAAGATAGAAAACTGTTGTAGGATTTCTTTTTTAGGATTAGATTTGCCACCAATTTGAAGCTTATAATCGATTAACAATAGGTCTTACCGATTAGATCATTAAAAGACTTGTGGATATTTTTTCTTTTTGAGTCAATTTTCTCTCTTATGTAGATAGAGGTTCTCCTCATTTTAAAATACAGCATAACATGTATTTTAATTTTACTTTCTCTCTCTACTTTATTTCTTTCTTTTTTTTTACGAAATTGCCTTAGTGCTTTGAGAGTGAAGAATATTCATGAGGCTTTTGTCCTGCTGCTACATGGGTTATTTTGTAATTTACTTAGGAGGGTTTGTCTCTTACATAATTCCTTCGAAAGAAGTTGTTTAGTTCTTAGCTAAACTAGTTAAAAGTTATTGTTGAGTTTGTGAGATTAGCCAAATAAAATCTCAGTTTGGTTCATAGCTCAGTCTATTAAAAGCCTCTGTTTAGTTACTGAGTTTAGCCGTAAAAACTCTATTTGGTTCCTGAGTTCTGCCTGGTTTAAAAGATTTATTCGGTTTTGGGATTAGTCCGATGTAAAATCTTCTGTTTTGTTCGGGGATTGACCAGTACAAAATATCCTATTTGGTTGTAAGAAGGTTCGTGAGCATAACTTGTAAAAAGCTCATATCTCATTTAGAGGAGACTCTCTAGAAAAAAATTTTAGGGATGAGAAAAGGCTAAGTGGTTAGTTTGACCTTGTAAAAATCGCCGATGTATATCTCTCTTCCTTGATTTCTTTACTTTTTTATTCTTCATTTCTTTAGGACATATTTCCTTATCTATATTTCTTCGAGTTTCTTTCTTTTAATTATTCCGCTGCCTATTCAATATTGGATTTATAAAACTAAGTTAAACAATTTGATAAATCAAGATTTTTATAATTAGACATCGGTTTTTAATCTCCACAAGTCATCAACTCTTGTATTTATATTCACTTGTCTAATATTTTCATTATAGAAGCTACTCTAACAAACATTAATAAGCCCTATACACAAGAATTTGAAGAAAAGAATAAAAATGTACAATTTAGACAATTTCATGAAGTTGAATTTTCTAGAAAGTTAGTGAATGAAATGAGTCGCACCCATTATATCAGTGCAGTGCAGTATGGAAAAGTTGTTGAACCCATATAAGCAAATCCACCTAAATGCAACACATTGGTATAGGAGTGCGGTGCGTTAGCGCGACATAAGTATTTTCTCTATAAATAGGAAAATCTTTCAGTTGTTAAGGGTCTGAATTTCTTGAGCAATAAGACTACTTTTAAGAGCTTGAAGTCGAGAGTTGAAGAGCATTCATCAGGGGAGTCATTCGTTCAAATCGTAATGCCATTTTGCTTTTTCTTTATCTCTTTTATCGTGATTTCTTGTAAAATAATTGATTAGTTTTACAGGTTAGACCTCTTTGAATGATTTTGCACTAATTTTGTGTGAGACATGTAATTCCCAAAATATTGTTCATTATAATCATAAATTCTTTTATTATCCAATAATATTTCTGCTTAATTTTTAAGAACGGTTAACAAAAGTTTAATTTTAAATCATGTTTGAGAACTAACTATAGATAACATAACATGTTTGTAGCCAATATTATTGGGAGGATATTAATATTGTTCGAGATAAAGTATTAAAATATTTTAACATTTGTTAGAGCCATTGTCAATTGGAACCTCACCTAAGAGATTGGGGAATATGACGAATAAGGTTGCATATCAAGATATTGTATGCAACTATTTTATTAAAATAGTTGTGATATCTAGGAAGACCATTATGAGTTTAAACGAGGTTAGCACACAAAGATGTGCAAATGTCTTGAAGGATGACCTAATCGTTTTTCTTATTAGATTTTCTAAACGTTATAGTTTTTACTTTTGTACAATTTTAGACATTAATACATAAACCAATCAATACGTTACGTGTACCGATGACTCTGCCACCATGTAATTTTAATAAGCATTTGCATATGTATTTAACAACTTTTAGTAGATTATGGTTAAATTTTATAAAGAAATAGGAAGAAAGTGAAGAAGTTCAAAAAACAAGTGAAACTTAGAAAATGTGATGATTTTGTGAAGAAAAGAACATTTTAACACTGGAAAAATCGTGTCCAGATTGTGACACGATATAAAGGGGCCATGACACGATTTAACTTGAATTTTGAGGCATTTTGACTTCTATAAAAGGGAAAACACTGAGTTTGTTGGAGATCTCTTCTTCTGGAAAGGATTTTAACGGTGAAGACATAGTTTGAAATTATGGAAAGACGATGTTTATCATCAGAAGCCAAATTCTTGCCGGAATTTCATGTATTGTTTTTTTACTTCTATTGCTATGAATTCTTTTAGTGTGAGTAGCTAAATTTCCATTGATTATAATTTGTTACATGAACCAGTATGAATCTGTTGGGTCATATGTATGAGTTTTGTACTATTTGTATTTTTTAATTATTCAGTAATATTTTTAGGAGAAAACTTAGATACAGTTTCTTAGGTGTGGTTACTATTTTCCAATGAAAATGTGATAACTGTACTTAAATATCTTTTAAGGAGTAAAAATAGAAAAAAAATTACATATGTCTGAGAAAATTATACACGTGTGATATCATTATTGAAAAATAATATAAACCACATCTAATGAATTGTATTTAAGTTTTCTTTCCATATTTTTATTAAGTTAATCTTGTCTTCATTGCTTTGTATGTATTGACGAATTCATATATCGAACCTAGAATTGTAGGGGTTATCGACTCTAACTTTGTGATTCCGAACTAGATTAACCATTCAACTTAGTAATTGATTAGGAATAATAAATTATTAGTTGTGACTTTAAGGTTTAACGATGTAAATTATCTGTTTTAATTTCGACCTGGCCTAAGGGATTAGAGAGTTGTAGTGTTGAATAGTAAGTTATACACTAAAGAATTAAGAATAACGACTTGGTTAAACTATCCTAACGCCGACATCAACAATGACATACAGGGGATTTGAAACAAAGCCCAATTGCTTTAATGTGATTAGTATGCATGAAACATACTGTAAATGAATAATGAATGATTGTGCATATAACAATGTGTAGTAGACTTTCATTTTGATTAATGCATATAAATGAAGATGGCCATGTTTAGATATGCATGGTGGCTATGAGTGTCTTTAAAAAATGCATTAAGATGGTGATTGGAAATGCATGATGAGTCACCAATACACCACTTGATGATAGTGTAGGCAACTTGAACATTTAACTAAAATTTTGAATGTAGCAAAATATGGTCAAATATAGAGACCAGTCTACAAAAAATCAAAACTTCCTAGTTAAGAAATAAAATGTATAATTTCTAACAAAATTGATGATCAATAGCAAATATAAAAAGTTGAATAACTCTGCTAATAATCAAATAATGGCGAGACTCCAGCTTAGTTGTTCTAAACTAGCATCATGTGTTAGAGCAGATGTCTAAAATCTGGCCCGACATGTTGATGAATCAAATAATCGTCGGCATTGGGCGTCATATCAAACATCATATTCTGATGTTGTAAGAACTGATTGTGTTGGTGTGGATGGGTCTGCGACATTTCCTTCTGTCTCCGTAGTTCCAACACTTTTCGATGCGAGTTAGAGTGTTTGGTCATCACAAATGTTGGGCTTGCTGCAGGTCTGTATTCGGGCACCAACCGGCCTGACTTATATCTTACACCACACGCATTGCATAAAGTCTTTGGGCCTTTAGGCCCAGTTCGCCACTGAGGCGTTTTGTCCGTTGCACAATGTAGACATCTGCGACCATCCCCACCCGACCCTCCGTCACAATTGTCCTTTCTTCTCGGAGTAGTCTTTGCCTGCTTCTTTGGAACTGTGACGGAGGGTAGGGTTGGAGTAGGTATAAGGAGTTCTGGCTCATAAGAAGACGAGGCAGCTTCAGAAAGAAAAAGAAGACGCGAGGTCCAGTCGCAAGGGGGCTGATGCGTCCTCTTGCTACGGGCCTTAGCTGGAACCGACACTTCATTATCAAAAATTGGGCTGTTTCGGCTCAGCTGGGAAACCTCACGGGCCTCTCCGTCCTTGTTTGGCACCTTCATTCCTGATATCAGTTGCATCTTTTCAAGTTCCTCACCCGAAAACGAATCGTCCACAATATTGGTAAGCCAACCCGCATCGGTTAAATCATCCTCCTATTCGGAATTTCAGCACAAAAAATAATTGATCACTGCTTTATAAATTTTCTCAAAAATAGTAATTAATTAACTCGTAGTAACTAATACTAATAGTAATACCATCTCACATTATACACTAAGCAATTAAGCATACACATTGTGTGCTCAGCTAATGCTTCCATGTGCAAAGTTTGTGATAATTTGGTAGTAATAAATGAAACAAATGTTGCGGTTAAAATTAGTTTTCGAACCGTGAAATTTGCCCCATTCTGTTGTATTTATGCCTACTTGTTTTTTTCCCTGAAATTATTGGCAAAAAAATTCAAAAACTTCAATTGAAATGTGATGCATATTTGTTATACATACATTCATTAGAGTGAAATAAATAGTCATATATAATAAAATTTATACAGAAATAGAAGACAACCAGACAACTAGCTGTATCTGTGCCGCTACCCCTTTATTGATTAGAAATTTAAATTACGTCTGTGAAGTGTTTTAAAATTAATTGTTAACGGCTGATATTATAAACAAAAAAGATATATAATGTACCGGAACACAAAGGTCTCCGGAGAAATGGCAGTCAGAGATATTATTGTGCCAGCCATTATCAGGAATAAGATTGGTGTCAAACCCGGAAAATGCCGAGGAGTTACAGCTATTAACAATAGCGGTCGTTGAAGAGGAGGCTGATGAGTTCCCAGTGGCGGAGTCAAGGATACTGGCATCAGAAATGATGTCAGCATCGTCGAATGAGAGGTTAAGGAGGTCCTCAACAATGAATTGGTCGGCCGCGGCCGTGGCAGTGATATTGGTGTCGGCATTGTTGTTGTCGGATGGAATTTGTGGGCAAAAGGTGGTTTGGAAAATGTTGTTTGTTCCCTCCATTGCTACAATAATATTTTGAAGAGTTTTTGTTATTTTTTTGGTATTGAAGCAAAAGATTATGAAACAAGAAAGGGAGAGAATAAGTAAGTGAGAAAGTATAGGGTGTTTAATTTGAAGTATGTGGCTTTTAGTAGTTGCTGGTGGAGAGAGTAAAGGAGGAAAGGTTTGTTTTGTTGCCGCTTGAAGGGGACAGCATACGCCAAAATTAGATTAAGGAAACTAATAACAAGGGGAAGTGGAAAAAATTATTATTTTCAAGGAAAAATATGTAATAAGTGGTTTGAAAATTTAAACTAAATTGTACTTTTTTTTTGGATGATAGAATTTATATTTGAATTGAAAAAGATTCAAGAGGAGTTTGAGGTTGAAGATTCTTTGATGCCTTATTAGGTAAGGTATGTAGCATTTGAAATCTTGCACGTGGGAGTTTGAGTGGTGGAGATAGATTATGGGAGTAGTGGGTTGTTATTTGTTATTTTATTTAATTCTCTTTTTGGTCAAATGTTATTATTTCCATGATAAAATGTAAACAAATTTGAGCCATAGAAATTGTAATGAAATATAAATAAAAGTTAATTTTTGATTGAGATTAATTGTAATACACTGATCTGTGTTAGTCATTTTATCCGGTCATTCAATTAGAATTAATCATTTTGACACATAAGTAGATAATTAAAAATAAAATAAATAAATTATGTTTTGGATTGGACCTGTGGCTAGTCCACCGTCGGGTAGGGTCCAGTCCAGCGTTACTACAATGGAGGCCCAACAAGACGATTAAAATGGCCATAGTCGCTGGGGAGTGTCTCACCCACATGCCCCTCTAAGGACATGTGTTTAATTTCAAGAGACATTGGCCCAATGCTGGGGCACTATAAATATTCTCTTTCATAAGAGGGTCAGGTATTCAATTTTCATTCTCTACTTCGTACTTGCTTTCTTCATATGAACCTCACTTTGGCATCAGAGTGTCTTGCAGATACACCCCTTTTCTTCTGGACCGAACACAAGTCAAGAGTTGCAGGACACTGAAGATCCTTCCGATCCAGGTATGATCAATGGCTCCGTCTGTGGGAAACTCTTGCTTCCCCGTCTTTCCTTGAAATAGACCAAAGAAATTTCACTCCAAAACCTACCGATCATCATGGCCAGCCAACTCGATGACAATATCGACACTTTCCCCCCCACGGGCAACCTCAAAAACAATGCGATAGCTGGTCCCGACCAGGGTGACCATAGGGACAGGCAACCCGCCTCTTCCTCCTCCGAGGATGCAGGCCACAACCCCGCCCAACATCAGGTATCCCTCGACACCTACCGAGACACTCCCGTGCCGCCCAATACTGATCCTACCATGGTGGCCCTGTTCGTTGCGATCAACCATACAAACCTCCTTCTTTTCTAGTAAAACCAGCGACTTGCAATGCTGGAAACAGACCGTTGATCGCGCTCCCCACAGAGACACTGATCCAAATCTCGTACTCCATCCTTGCGACGACGAAGCAACCGCTCACGCTCCCCCAGCAAAGACACCGACGAGGCGAGTCACAAAGCCTCTCTCCGCAAGATAGAGTATGGAATCTAATTTTGAAGGACCGATGAAGACATTCAGTTGATTAGGTGACAAGTTGTGAGGATATCATCACCCAAAAAAATGAGAAAGTACATTGCGGTGAAGTAAAAGAGTCTGTGTGAATAATTCCCCGTGATTTTAAAAAAGATTGAAATTGGAATAACATATATTCATGAGTATTATCAATGCGTAAAATTTTAATGGAAGTGTCAAACTGGTTTCTAATTTCACCATAAAACTCTTGGAATATATGGAAAACATCTAAACGATTTTTCATCAGAAATAACCAAGTACATAGTGAAAAATCATCGATGAAGGTTACAAAGTAATAATATCCTAATGTTAACTTTACACGACTAGGACCCTAAATATCAAAATGAAATAAAGCAAAAGGTGATGCAACAATTTTATTAACTCGTTGACAATAAGTGCTACGAGTATGTTGGCCTAATTGACACTCAAATGATGAAAGCTTAGAAAAACTAGGAACTAAAAGACACATTTTTTTAAGGTTATATGGTGACCCAAATGTTGATTTGTAAGGTCTTGAGAAGCAATGAAAGCACATGCCATCAGTTGAGATAAATGTTATAATCCACCGAACTCACTCCCTGCTCCAATCGTCTGTCCTGTACTTCGATCCTGGATATGAATATAATTATCATTAAAAAGGACTAAGCAATCAAGATTATGAGTGAGTTTTTTTAACATATATTAGATTGAAAAGACAACTAGGGATATAGAGCACAAAATCTAAAGGAAAGTTTGGAAGTTGATGTACCTGACCAAGGTCCTGAACTTTGATTTTAGAGCCATCTGCCACAGTGTCATAAGGCAAAGAACCAGAATAAGACAAGTGAGATAAAAGAAATTTATTACCAGTCATATGATCAAATACACCATAGTCAATGACCCAAAGGGCAAGGGAGGAGGATTTAGAGACAAAGACTACGAGATTACCAGACTGAGCAACAACGGCAGAAGATGATGGTTAATAAGCTTCTTTAAATTGAAGGAACCTATTATACTTAGTGGCCAAAATAGTAACGTCTTTGGTGATAGTCGATTGAGCAACAACAACAACCCATGGTTGTCATTGTTCTCTTTCCTTTGTATGACATTCAACTTGAATGTGGCCGTAACGATTATAATAGTTACAACGGATACCATGGCGTTGACCACCCCGTCCTCCGGTTTGTCCACCATGACCATGGTAGTGGGAATCAATGTCTCCCATGAGAGTTGATGGCTTGAAACAAAAAAATGAGTACAAATTTGGAAAGAGGGCAAAACGACGACACCGGCGGGAATGGCTGCCGGACGCGTTGTTGGAGCAATGGTGCGTGAGATCCACGTGCCGAAGGATAAGTGGCGCTTGGGAATGCGGGCGGCGAAGGGATTTTGGGAACTAGTTGATCTGGAAGAGACAATTTTGACGGTATAGATATTTCTTTGGAAAGACGTTAGGAGCGGCGACACTAGTGGCAGCAGTGCCGATTGTGGCCGGAAGAGCGGCAGTATGATGGTGACCGGAATGAGTCACCCAGAATTTTTTCTCATCAGAAGACAACAGTGGGGCAACCGGATAAAACACGACGGAAAATTGAATCTCAACAAGCTCTAGATACCATATTGAAGTATAAGAGAGTGAGGGACGTTTGAATAAACCCTGTGATTAAAAAGCACTACATAGACTGTATTATATAGAGAGAGATTATAACTAATTACGTGCTATAGTCGATGTGAGACTATTTTATATATAAATATTCTTAACAAATAGTATCGTATATGTAATACTATCGTATATGTAGCAGTTTCCGTGTCAGTATGCTATGTTTTTGATATTATTAGTGTTAGAGTGTCGGTGTTGTGTTCTAATATCTCCGCCGGAATCCATACTTCATAGATTGGTACTAATAGAACAAATGCTGTTATTCCTCTGAATTTTGATTTAAAAGTTACCTAGGAATGGATAATATATAATCTACTATACTTTTTTGTTTTGTTTTCATTCACATTATTTGCTGAAGAGTATAAAATTTCAATCTGTTTCAAATAGTTAGGCTGAAGCAAACAGTTTTTTGGTTTCAATAGTTTACTAGAGCATTGTGCTATCTTGTGTTACATCAGTTTCCTATTGTCGCACGCTCGCGAAAATAGACAGAGTCGCCACCAATATATTTATCCCAAAGAGGGAAAGGAATATCAGAAAACCTGGAATAAGGATAAGAGAAGGTCTTGCGACCAGAGATAGGGTACGGGAGTCGGTTACGCAAGGGGAAGGTATTAGCACCCCTCACGTCTGTGGTACTCCACAGGATCCACTTATGTTTGTTCTATTCTAAGGGTGTATAAATCTAAAGCTTAATGCTAAGGGAATGCATGCAAATGAAAGAAAAGAAACACGGGGAAAATAAGGTTTATAAATAGTTGTGCTCGCTTAGGCCCCGCGACCTAATGCCTACGTATCCTTTTCAGGAATCAGAGCGCCGTAGTTCGGCTCTTTAGTTTTTGTTTGTTTTTGTGTTTTTTAGTTGAACAGTTACATTCACACTCCGCTGCTCGACCTCTGGAGTCTTAAGCTGGGAATGGAGCGGAAATAACGTGTCCGTTAGGAGAAAGAATGAATACCCTGAAGGCAAGAGAAGGAATGCCTCGGAGGCAAGAGAGAGAAGAGATGATTGGTTTGTGTTTTTTATGTAATTCCATGATGAACAAAACCCAATACAAGGTTTCGCACCACTTCATTACTTTGTTTAGCTCTGAGCCTTTATTAGATATTTTAGATGTTTTTGGTTGGTGATTTTTAAGGGATTTTAATCTGCGAGTTGAATCACATAGAATGTATGATGTCAAAGAAACAGATTAGGGAATGAATCCCACTCATTTCTCTACATGGATAGAGAAACAGATTAGGGAATGAATCCCACTTATTTCTCTAATAATCGAGAAACAGATTAGGGAATGAATCCCACTCATTTCCCTTTGTAGTGATCGAGAAACAGATTAGGGAATGGATCCCACTCATTTCTCTCTCACTAAATGTTCGAGAAACAGATTAGGGAATAAATCCCACTCGTTTCTCTCCCACTTTTAATGTGATTCGCCTCTTCCTTTGTTAAGTGTTTTAAAGTTGAAAAGGAAAAGGAGAAGAAAACTAGCCTAAAATGAAGTAACTAGCCTAAGTGTTATGATTATAGGTCCTAAATCTTAAAGGAAGCATACAAGTGAAGTTACAAGCAAAATTACAAGTAAGCATGATACAATATTGGTACAAAAATGACTAAAAGAATGACTTGAAAATAGTACAAAATGATTCACAATATAATGCAAAATTAGTACAAAACGTGAAACTAAACAAGTCAAAATATGGCACGAAATGGATTAAAGGACTATTTATTATTATGGTTTTTTTTTATGACAAGAGTATATGATTTTAATCAAGCAAAAAGAAATGAAATAAAAGCCTAAACTATTATTTTTGTGAATATTTTTTTATGTCAAAAATTATGTATCAAAAGGCTAAAAGTGCTTATTATTTACAAAAAAGAAAAAGATCTAATTAACCTAAATCTATTAATGACAAATAAAGGGAAACAGGGGGGTGCAGTCTGAAAACACTGGTGTAATTAGCAATTGGGCGCAGGCCCAAAAGACAGGCCCAGGGGCGTTTTTGTTACAGATTTCTCTCTTTAGCCAAAAAAGCGCAACATGGGCCACAAGGGGGTATGCATTAGTAATTCGGCCCAGAGGTTACTTGCATGATCCAACTATTATTGTTTTCCCAGATTTTTTTATTATGATTTTAATAAAACTAAAACAAAATAATAAAAATAAGAGTAATAGAGAATTTGGGAATTAGGGTAAATAGAATGTGACGATTCACCTTGCTCTTCTTCCCCTTCCTCTTTCTAACAGCAGCGGCGGTGGTCAGATCCACTCTCCGATGATACTTCTTCCGCCGTGAACCGCGATACGGAACGAGCTTCGCTCACTCTCGTCTCTTCTCGCTTCGAAATCCGGCCACAGTGCTCCTTCGGGTTTCATGAGCTGTTCGTATTGAAGATTAACGATGATGATGACGTCGTCGATGATTGGAGATTAGCGAACACGGAGTTGCGTGACAACGAAGGTGATGAAGAATCGTAGCGCCGCGAACAAGATGAAGTGAAGATTTGTGGTGTTTTCGTGAAGATTCAGTTCTGGGAATTCGGGTTGCTGATTGAATCGAAGGAGAGTGGTGATTGAATGTTCAGAGAAAGTTCGTCACGATTCTGCTACAAGGTGAATTCTCTTCCTCTTTTGATTCTCTGTTGTTGAGTTTTCATCGATTTTCTGCAGGATTTGTGGCCTTTTTTTGGTGAATCTTTTTCTGAGTTTTTGGTTTATGGTGAGTTGTTGAAGGTGATGGATTTTCAGAAAGTGAGAGAAGATTAAAGATGATGAATTCAGCGAAGGGTGAAGTGAAGAAGATGATAAAGATGGAAGAGAAGTGGTGGATGGTGCGTGAAGCATGGTTGAAAAAGGGAGAGATGGTTCTGGAGGAGAATGAATCGAGAGACCCAAATGATGGAGCCAGCTCTGATTTTATAGAAGTTGAAGGTTAGTTCACATCTCTGATTTTCTGTTATTTCTGTTTCTGCTATAGGTTAGAATTCTGTTGAGAATTGGTTATAGGCTTTAGAAGTTGTTATGAATCGGTTAGGATTGGTTAGAGAAATCAGTTAGGTTGTTGAACTTCTGTTAGGAATCAGTTAGAGGTTTGGAAAGTTAGTTACGAGTTCTGTTCGACAGTTATGACAGTTAGACACACGATTAGAAATCAGTTGGGAAATGGTTAGAGGTTGTTAGGGACTAACTGATATGTTGCAAACTGTCAATCTGAATTTTCTGCATAATTATGCTTTGTGTTGGCTGTTAGTTAAAAAGGTTAGGGTATTTGTTAACTGTTTAAAACTGAGCTTGGCTTGTAGATTTGTAATAGATGGCTTTGGGTTGAATGTGATTTATGCAGGGTAGTTTGCTATTGTATTGTGATTTTGATGTTGGCTGGATGTATGCAGTAGCTGCAGTGGGTATTGAATTTGTTAAAAGTTGTTAGTAAAGTTAAATGCTGGTAATGTATGAAGCTGAATTTTGAATATGTAGTTTTATATAATTGTTTTGATATTGCAGGGATGATCTGAATTTGTATATGATGAATAATGATGGTAGAGTTTGTTTTATGCAGGTGATACGTCGTGGTACGTGACTGATGCAAGTTTGGTTGACGTGATATGGCATGATGTGAAGTTTATGGTGTCAATGGGAATAAAGTCATGAAGATAAAAGACTCGAAGAGAAATAAATATAGATTAGTGTAAAATAATGATGAAGTGGTAGTGGACAAATATTGTTTTGGTTTAAAGTTGTAATGGATTTGAACTTTGTAGAATAACGCAATGTATCTGAATAGCAAACTGTTGGAACTTGACTATTTTGGTTGTAATTTTCTATGTGTGTGATGAAATTGGATTTGAATTTGTAGTGATGTTGAATGGAACTGGAAGTGGTCGTGTAGTGATTCTTGAACTTATAATGAACACACTGCCCTTCTTTTTATCTCATAAAAATCTAAGACCTCTTTTTTCCTTTTCCATATGCAATCTTGAATGAAGAGAATTCAATAAGAATGATAACCAAAGATATGGGGTCAACCTGACTTTAGTCAAAAGTCAATCTCATGGTTGATTTTGACCAACAGACAAAGTCTTTGCAAATGGCTTTCACAGGTTTCCTCTCACTAATATGCATCAATAACCAAAAGGTGCTTATGAATCTTTTCCTTTTCAAACCAACACCATAAGAATCTCAATCTCATAAGACTTGTCATAGGCTACCATCTTTGTCCAGGTGGATTCACCGAGTATTGCATCAAGCAATTGCGCCTAACCTCCATAAGTAAAATCCTCTTGATTACTAAATAAATATGAAAATAAACCTTGATTCAATTGATGCCCCTTGATCCATCATCACTGATTTAATGAACCAATATTATTCTTAATGAATGCATGATGTGTTAATGACCTAGTGGGAATATGCAGACGAAATGTGAAGATTAAGCCAGTAAAAAATAAAATTAGATGGGCAAATTTTGGGGTGCAACAGCTGCCCCTATTTAATCGTCTTAAATCTGAAAGTGAGATTGGCGCTAGCCTTTCGAACATTCAAGGTAGAAGAAGATTAAATACCAAGTGAACCTGAAAATTTGCCTCATGAGGTATGATCCACTGGGGAAGAAATGGTGTCAAATCCACTAAGGAAGATTCTATCAACTCTAGGTTGAACAAATTAACTCTGGGTTAAAATGAAATAAAACTCAACTCTGGGTTGAAGAAGAATAGTGGGTCGACTCTGGGTCGAAGAATAAAGGGGAGGTCAACTCTGGGTTGAATAAGAGGTAAACATCAATTCTGGATTGAGAATGAAAAAGGAAATCAATATTAATGGGATGAGACATAGGCATCAACTCCGGGTTGAAAAAGAAAGAAAGTAAGAACATCAACTCTGGGTTAAAAACAAGAGACAGACATCAACTCTGGGTTGAGAGAAAAACAAAAGATAACCGTCAACTCTGGGTTGAGTGGGAGAAGGGAAGGATCACCTCTGGGTTGAATAAAAGGAATGATAACCGTCAACTCTGGGTTGAGTTAGAAAAGACAAAAGATAACCGTCAACTATAGGCTCAGAGGGAAAAGAAACAAGAGATAACCGTCAACTCTGGGTTGAGTGGGAAAAACAAAAGATAAACCGTCAACTCTGGGTTGAGTGGGAAAGATAAAAGATAACCGTCAACTCTAGGTTGAGTGGGAATAGGAGAAAAGACAACCGTCAACTCTGGGTTGAGTGGGAATAGGAGAAAAGATAACCGTCAACTCTGGGTTGAGTGGGAAAAGACAAGAGAAATATCCGTCAACTCTGGGTGAGAGGGAAAAGACAAGAGAAATATCCGTCAACTCTGGGTGAGAGGGAAAAGATACGTAACTCGGGGTTACAAGATGAAAGGAAAATCAACTCTGGGTTGAAGAAAGATGAACAAGATTGACTTTAGGAGATGACACCACAATGGTAACTCTGAGTGATCCAGTGGACTATCAATTGAATGCTTGTAGGGACCTCATCTGATGAGTAACTTGGCTTATGCTTCATATGCAAATGTTTGATTTATTTTATGCATTTCTGGAGATGCGATGCGATGATTGCTATATGCAGTGTACTGATTGGATGTTCAGGGTTTGTTTCTGCTTTGTATGGTGTAGATTAGATGGAGTTCTGAACTCTGCTTGATTCAAGATAGGGTGGATGCCCCTACTTTATTGATGATTGGATCATGCGGGAGAAATGATAATGAAAATGCAATGATATGCATGATGTATGTATGATTATGAATGAAATGATTGTTTCCATGGTACTAGGAGTGAATGGAGGGTTCCTTGCAAGAAGGTTGTTGCTTGAAGAATTTGTGAATGTGAGATGTTTGGCTTTGACTCCTCAACACCTATCTCGATATCTGACACTTGATTGATGAAGAGATGAATTGTTACTAGCTTGCTCCAGCGTGTATGATCTCTTGAGATAGAACTTTGATAATGCGTGAATCATGGAGATTTGCAATGGTTTGCCCCAGTGTTGATCATGGAATGAATGCCCCAGGTTGAAAGGAACTCTTCCACCGAACGGATTCTTCAAATATTTGCTTAGTGGATGACCAACCTTTGCCTTTGTAAGATTACTCAATGGGATTTCAATGTTGAACTTTCCTTGGTATCAAGTACTTACTTTCTGATTAGAGACAATTCTGTTTTGGAAAAGATAATGAGAATGCAATGCACATGTTAATCTCAAAGAAAAGTTTTATTTGTCAAAATGTTGTACTGATACTAACACAAGTGACAAGCAACATTAGGAGTCAGTTTGACATGATTTTGCAGTTTGTATGCTTTCGGAACGAACCCTGCTTCAATTAGGACTTTTGAGGGTTGTAACGTGGTCGGGTTCACGGTTTAAGAAACAAAGGATAAAGGCTCAAGTTCTACTTAACCCACCCCTCTTCGTGATGTTCTCCAGTCCTACGTTCAGTTAGCTTGACACGAGTGTTCACCTTTCAGGAAGGATTGTAATGGACGAGGATCCTTTATGGCTTTGATGGAGGTGGCAGCCACCCTTTGATGCTTTTGTTGATGATCATGACAACTTGTCCCTTGGAGGAATTTTCTTTTGCTTTGCCTTTTGCTTTCCCTAATTTTTGCCTGGACAAAAAGTTTCTCTTGATTTTGGGTTTTCGTTGTCCAGCGGGGTATGCCCTAATTTTTGCCTAAGTCATTTGCTTCAAAGCTTTATTATTTTTTTGACTTAGCGGGCTATTGCTTCTTTCTTTTTTTCTTTTGATCATGATTCATAACTTTCTTTTTTTTATTCTTTTTGTCTCGTTCGGGAACAAGTTGTATGACTTTGATGATTGACTTGATGAAAAGGTTGTGACTGCCTTCTTCTCAGTGAATGAGAGACATCCATTGTGGATTATGCTCTTCTTCTTTGTTGTGAGAAATAGAATATGATTGATCCTCTGATGGAATACCTGAAAGTTGAGCGCTCGGTCGCACTAACTGAATACTACCCTGCCCCTGGTAAAGATTGAGGGTTTTGCATTTTTTGAAAAGAAACTACTACTCCATAGGCTCAAAGGGGTTTACGAAGGTTTCACTCCCTTATAACTCCGGTGTTTAGGAATTGAAACAATGCCTGTACATCCTCAGCAGGATCTTGTTCCAAAAGCATACAGTTAGTAGTTCATGTGTTTTTGATTTTTCATCATTCTCCTTTTTTAGTTGCTTAAGACAAATGAGTTGAATATCAATGAACATAATGACAAAGATGAAATGATTTGAGTAAAACATGTATATTACATTATTTTTATATATTCAAACAGAATGAATTTCTTACAATGAAAAGTACTTGATAACAACAAAAGTAATACATTTGAAAGTGCTTGAGAAATATATACAATGGCAAGCTTGGCCTTATTCTGATGCAAATGAAATGTTCCCTGACGAACACAAAGTCTTTAGGCTTCAACGGTGGAAGGTGCCCCTTTAGGAGGCATGGGGTTTTCTGATAGTAGCTTGATCTTGTTTGTAATTCCCCATGATTCTTTTTCTATGAGCTCTCGTCTGATATCGGTGTGGAGGAATTGTCTTGTCTGATTTGATGGAGAGGAAGAATGTAAGAGTATTGGTAACCATGGATGCATATGCATGAATGCGAAATGTTAATGATGATGCAAATGTATCATAAATCAGGATCAAGGATCAAGGCCTCTTGGATAACAACTTCTCATGGTCAATAAGGTATGGTCGAATCCTCCAGATTCAGAGGTTCGACGTTGCTTTCCGGATAAATAGCTTGTGCATAAGTCAAAGATGGTCGAACCCTCCAGATTCAGAGGTTCGACGTTGATTTTGATAGATAACTGATGTAGAACTTCTGTATAAGTCAAAGATGGTCGAACCCTCCAGATTCAGAGGTTCGACGTTGATTCAGGATAGATAACCTTTGCATAAGTCATATAAGGTCGAACCTTCTAGATTCAGAGGTTCGACGTTGATTATGATAGATAGTCTGAATGGGCATAGGGTGGGATGGAGGCATGTTTTCCTGCAAAACAAAATTTCCCAACCCCTCTCACAGGTAGGATCTAATACAAGGTAGGTCAAAAGGTTGCCAGCGTTAACAGTTCTCCTGAGACACCATCATCGTTGCAAATACATGCCAACGATGGTATCCCATTTGAACCTCAACTGGTCGTGGGTCTCATGATCGCAATCAACAGAACCTGACATTCTGTTGGCGTCATGACTATCCACTCTGTCCTAGGTAGCCTAAGTATCACTCTGGCCTGGGTATTGGGCCTTTTACCTCATAGAAATCCCACCCAACCTGCAAACAGAGAAAATATGTGGCCCCCACGGGGACCCATAATATAGTCCAGGATGCGAGAAAATAAACATGATATGCGAGCAATAAATAGTCATGATATGCAAGGCATAAAGAAATAAAGCAATAAAGCAGTAAAGCAATAAAGCAATAAATCAATAAATGAACACCCAAAGAAAAGAAAGCAAACACAAGCTAGGATCGACTAAGCGTCCCCAGCAGAGTCGCCAGCTGTCGCACGCTCGCGAAAATAGACAGAGTCGCCACCAATATATTTATCCCAAAGAGGGAAAGGAATATCAGAAAACCTGGAATAAGGATAAGAGAAGGTCTTGCGACCAGAGATAGGGTACGGGAGTCGGTTACGCAAGGGGAAGGTATTAGCACCCCTCACGTCTGTGGTACTCCACAGGATCCACTTATGTTTGTTCTATTCTAAGGGTGTATAAATCTAAAGCTTAATGCTAAGGGAATGCATGCAAATGAAAGAAAAGAAACACGGGGAAAATAAGGTTTATAAATAGTTGTGCTCGCTTAGGCCCCGCGACCTAATGCCTACGTATCCTTTTCAGGAATCAGAGCGCCGTAGTTCGGCTCTTTAGTTTTTGTTTGTTTTTGTGTTTTTTAGTTGAACAGTTACATTCACACTCCGCTGCTCGACCTCTGGAGTCTTAAGCTGGGAATGGAGCGGAAATAACGTGTCCGTTAGGAGAAAGAATGAATACCCTGAAGGCAAGAGAAGGAATGCCTCGGAGGCAAGAGAGAGAAGAGATGATTGGTTTGTGTTTTTTATGTAATTCCATGATGAACAAAACCCAATACAAGGTTTCGCACCACTTCATTACTTTGTTTAGCTCTGAGCCTTTATTAGATATTTTAGATGTTTTTGGTTGGTGATTTTTAAGGGATTTTAATCTGCGAGTTGAATCACATAGAATGTATGATGTCAAAGAAACAGATTAGGGAATGAATCCCACTCATTTCTCTACATGGATAGAGAAACAGATTAGGGAATGAATCCCACTTATTTCTCTAATAATCGAGAAACAGATTAGGGAATGAATCCCACTCATTTCCCTTTGTAGTGATCGAGAAACAGATTAGGGAATGGATCCCACTCATTTCTCTCTCACTAAATGTTCGAGAAACAGATTAGGGAATAAATCCCACTCGTTTCTCTCCCACTTTTAATGTGATTCGCCTCTTCCTTTGTTAAGTGTTTTAAAGTTGAAAAGGAAAAGGAGAAGAAAACTAGCCTAAAATGAAGTAACTAGCCTAAGTGTTATGATTATAGGTCCTAAATCTTAAAGGAAGCATACAAGTGAAGTTACAAGCAAAATTACAAGTAAGCATGATACAATATTGGTACAAAAATGACTAAAAGAATGACTTGAAAATAGTACAAAATGATTCACAATATAATGCAAAATTAGTACAAAACGTGAAACTAAACAAGTCAAAATATGGCACGAAATGGATTAAAGGACTATTTATTATTATGGTTTTTTTTTATGACAAGAGTATATGATTTTAATCAAGCAAAAAGAAATGAAATAAAAGCCTAAACTATTATTTTTGTGAATATTTTTTTATGTCAAAAATTATGTATCAAAAGGCTAAAAGTGCTTATTATTTACAAAAAAGAAAAAGATCTAATTAACCTAAATCTATTAATGACAAATAAAGGGAAACAGGGGGGTGCAGTCTGAAAACACTGGTGTAATTAGCAATTGGGCGCAGGCCCAAAAGACAGGCCCAGGGGCGTTTTTGTTACAGATTTCTCTCTTTAGCCAAAAAAGCGCAACATGGGCCACAAGGGGGTATGCATTAGTAATTCGGCCCAGAGGTTACTTGCATGATCCAACTATTATTGTTTTCCCAGATTTTTTTATTATGATTTTAATAAAACTAAAACAAAATAATAAAAATAAGAGTAATAGAGAATTTGGGAATTAGGGTAAATAGAATGTGACGATTCACCTTGCTCTTCTTCCCCTTCCTCTTTCTAACAGCAGCGGCGGTGGTCAGATCCACTCTCCGATGATACTTCTTCCGCCGTGAACCGCGATACGGAACGAGCTTCGCTCACTCTCGTCTCTTCTCGCTTCGAAATCCGGCCACAGTGCTCCTTCGGGTTTCATGAGCTGTTCGTATTGAAGATTAACGATGATGATGACGTCGTCGATGATTGGAGATTAGCGAACACGGAGTTGCGTGACAACGAAGGTGATGAAGAATCGTAGCGCCGCGAACAAGATGAAGTGAAGATTTGTGGTGTTTTCGTGAAGATTCAGTTCTGGGAATTCGGGTTGCTGATTGAATCGAAGGAGAGTGGTGATTGAATGTTCAGAGAAAGTTCGTCACGATTCTGCTACAAGGTGAATTCTCTTCCTCTTTTGATTCTCTGTTGTTGAGTTTTCATCGATTTTCTGCAGGATTTGTGGCCTTTTTTTGGTGAATCTTTTTCTGAGTTTTTGGTTTATGGTGAGTTGTTGAAGGTGATGGATTTTCAGAAAGTGAGAGAAGATTAAAGATGATGAATTCAGCGAAGGGTGAAGTGAAGAAGATGATAAAGATGGAAGAGAAGTGGTGGATGGTGCGTGAAGCATGGTTGAAAAAGGGAGAGATGGTTCTGGAGGAGAATGAATCGAGAGACCCAAATGATGGAGCCAGCTCTGATTTTATAGAAGTTGAAGGTTAGTTCACATCTCTGATTTTCTGTTATTTCTGTTTCTGCTATAGGTTAGAATTCTGTTGAGAATTGGTTATAGGCTTTAGAAGTTGTTATGAATCGGTTAGGATTGGTTAGAGAAATCAGTTAGGTTGTTGAACTTCTGTTAGGAATCAGTTAGAGGTTTGGAAAGTTAGTTACGAGTTCTGTTCGACAGTTATGACAGTTAGACACACGATTAGAAATCAGTTGGGAAATGGTTAGAGGTTGTTAGGGACTAACTGATATGTTGCAAACTGTCAATCTGAATTTTCTGCATAATTATGCTTTGTGTTGGCTGTTAGTTAAAAAGGTTAGGGTATTTGTTAACTGTTTAAAACTGAGCTTGGCTTGTAGATTTGTAATAGATGGCTTTGGGTTGAATGTGATTTATGCAGGGTAGTTTGCTATTGTATTGTGATTTTGATGTTGGCTGGATGTATGCAGTAGCTGCAGTGGGTATTGAATTTGTTAAAAGTTGTTAGTAAAGTTAAATGCTGGTAATGTATGAAGCTGAATTTTGAATATGTAGTTTTATATAATTGTTTTGATATTGCAGGGATGATCTGAATTTGTATATGATGAATAATGATGGTAGAGTTTGTTTTATGCAGGTGATACGTCGTGGTACGTGACTGATGCAAGTTTGGTTGACGTGATATGGCATGATGTGAAGTTTATGGTGTCAATGGGAATAAAGTCATGAAGATAGAAGACTCGAAGAGAAATAAATATAGATTAGTGTAAAATAATGATGAAGTGGTAGTGGACAAATATTGTTTTGGTTTAAAGTTGTAATGGATTTGAACTTTGTAGAATAACGCAATGTATCTGAATAGCAAACTGTTGGAACTTGACTATTTTGGTTGTAATTTTCTATGTGTGTGATGAAATTGGATTTGAATTTGTAGTGATGTTGAATGGAACTGGAAGTGGTCGTGTAGTGATTCTTGAACTTATAATGAACACACTGCCCTTCTTTTTATCTCATAAAAATCTAAGACCTCTTTTTTCCTTTTCCATATGCAATCTTGAATGAAGAGAATTCAATAAGAATGATAACCAAAGATATGGGGTCAACCTGACTTTAGTCAAAAGTCAATCTCATGGTTGATTTTGACCAACAGACAAAGTCTTTGCAAATGGCTTTCACAGGTTTCCTCTCACTAATATGCATCAATAACCAAAAGGTGCTTATGAATCTTTTCCTTTTCAAACCAACACCATAAGAATCTCAATATCATAAGACTTGTCATAGGCTACCATCTTTGTCCAGGTGGATTCACCGAGTATTGCATCAAGCAATTGCGCCTAACCTCCATAAGTAAAATCCTCTTGATTACTAAATAAATATGAAAATAAACCTTGATTCAATTGATGCCCCTTGATCCATCATCACTGATTTAATGAACCAATATTATTCTTAATGAATGCATGATGTGTTAATGACCTAGTGGGAATATGCAGACGAAATGTGAAGATTAAGCCAGTAAAAAATAAAATTAGATGGGCAAATTTTGGGGTGCAACACCTATTATATCATCTCTAAAAACAATGTTTTTGTCTTCAAAATGAACATATATGTGTAAGTCTCTACTTATTATATGCACCATATTTCATAATAATAGTTTGAATTTATATCAGCATGAAAGAAATTACACTTTGCACCCAAAAATACAGAGAAGAAAAGAATAATGAGTTGAAGAATTGTAACATAGAATCAAAGAGAACCATGATAGACACCACTCATAGATTCAAAGTAGAAACTTTCACACTATAACATCATCAATATTCTACTAACATGGTCTTGTCAAGAACCATTGTCCAATGAGTAATTAGTTGAGGTTTGGCCAATACTAGAGATATCACTCCATGATGTTTGGTCAGAGTTCACTTCATCTTGATGTTTATAATTTTCATTTGGATAATAAGAAGGCCTTGGAGGCAATTCAAGGCTTTCGGTTTTTCCTTCAAGCATCTCTACTATTTTGTTCATTGAAGGACGATCATTCGGTTTCAACTGAATACACCAAAGTGCAACCATGAACATCTTTTTCGCTATAGGCATTCCCTCTTCTGAGACATTTTCCATTATGTCAATATCTTTCTCTTCTTTAAATTTATCGTAAATCCAAAACGGGAAGTAATGTTGACTCGAATGTTCCGCGTTAGGGTTGGAATTCTTTCTCTTACCGGCCATTTCCATCAAAAGCATTCCAAAGCTATATACATCGGCCTTGTAAGACACTCCACCAATATTTTTGTAGAACAATTCAGGAGCCATGTAACCCAATGTTCCTCTTGCAGCTGTTAACGGGACAATGCTATCGTTCACAGGATATAGTTTTGCAAGTCCGAAATCCGAAACCTTTGGAACAAAATCCTCATCTAGAAGAATATTATGAGGCTTGATATCAAAATGAAGAATTTGCATATCACAACCTTGATGCAAATACGCTATTCCATGAGCTATTCCAAGAGATATTTCATATATTTTCTCGTAACTCAAAGGAATAGTCCCTTCTTTAGGAAAAATGTATTTATCCAACGATCCATTCGGCATGAATTCGTATATCAATGCACTCTTTTTTCCTTCAACACAATATCCGACAAGACGTACTACATTAACATGATGTATTCTTCCAATAGTCGCAACTTCATTAATAAAATCCTGTCCATTATTAACATTGGTTTTTGTCAAAATCTTTATCGCAACATCGGGTCCACTTCTTAGCTTTCCTTTGTATACCGCACCGAAACCTCCTTGACCTAATTTCACTCTTAAACCTCCTGTCATCTTCTTGATTTCTTTGTATTCATACCGAATCGGATTTAGATTGCTTTCTAACAGAAAGTTTTCAATGTTATCATACATTGATACATGTCTTCTTCTCCATTTATAGATAAATAGCACCAGAAGAAGCATAACTCCAAAAAGAATTCTGGCTGCTATGAATAATGGTATAACATTTCTTCCTATGAATATTCCTCCATCAAAATATTCTAGTCCAACTGGGTTGTCCAATTGTCTTGTGCTAAATGTGACCCTACTTCCAAGTCCTACATTGATATTTCACCATAAAAATTCGGAGAACCATTATGTTTCGGTCTAGTTTGATTTTGTTCAATTATAAAAAATGATAAAAAATTTCATACGACTTGATTTAATGTACATAACAGAATATGTAGAAGGTTCTTACCAATAAAAATGCCTCTAAGATATGCTGCAAAACACGAAAAAAATAAAGTAAATAAATCGATGAAATTTTACATATATTGTTATATCTGGCGAATCAAGAACGAAATGAATCCTTACCTCGAGTATAACCGAATATCTGGTGCTGAAGTTCTGAAACACCACAAACCAATAAATAACATTGTTAGCTTATTGTTAAAAGACTTAGTGCCTGAATGGTTGTGCGGTGAAGAAAATTGATTTTGAACATATCAGTAAAACTGAGCTTGCTATATATGGCCTAGTTACACGTACCGCACTTATCCGTTGTTTGGTATGCATAATGACAGAAGCGCTTATCACATTGAACTTCTCCACTTTTTTCATCAACAACCTTACAACTCGTCCCTTTTCCACATCGACTTTCGCAAATCACAGGCAACCATGAAACCTCAACGCCATCGATTATCATTCCACGAATCTCATCATAAGAAACCTTCCCTTTCGTATCCTCCGACAGTTCCTTACCTAACGTAGCCACCATAAAATCACACCCAACCTTAATGTCCTCAACTCTATACTCAAACAAAGATGGTTCCAAAACTGCATACACATGACTATTCCCTTGTATGCTACAACGACTTGTGCCCACCTTAACGTACCGTGGATCATTTATTGGATTAGAACAATTGAAATACGCGATTCTCGTTGGATTTATCGGATCCAAAACGAACGGCTGATCAGATCCAAAATCCTCTTCACCAAAGAGGACATTATTGAAACTTCGATCATATAAAAAGTACCGTGGGATGAAAGAACAGTTAGCATCTTCCACTGCACCCGCGTCACTTAATGAAATTTTAAATCTCGTGTAATCTATATCTTGAACATAATATTTACCAGAAAACATAGTTAATGATGCACCATTTTCATCGCAATCTAATTCGTACCTTGTATCGCCGCAGTGGTTTGGATCGGTTTTGAGACGGAATGGATATGTTATGTTTTGTATTTTCCCGCATGATGATGCTGGACATGGTTGGTGATGCTTTGCTAAACACTTTTGATGGAAAAGAAGAAGGATTGAACAAAATATTGATACTAGTGTTTGTACATATGAACATGAAAATTGAGTTTGCTTTTTCATTATTCAACTCTTGAGCAAATGTTGTGATTGCTGTGTTTTAGAATTTTATATAGATTCAATCATCTATCAGCATGTTACTACTATAGCTGTCTTTGCTTATTGCTGTCAAATAGTTGACTTCTTTTCTGCAATATTTGGTACTCCCTCCTGCTATTATTATAAACAAAGATTTTTTTTAGATTCATTGAGCAATAAATATATCCGATCTACATAAAAAACCAGATACATTCATTATTCAATGTACTTAAAAATAGAATATTTGTGTATAATAATCTCCATATTAAATTTGGCAAGTTGCAATATGTAATGTTTTGAGGCATGACAATAACGACTGATGAATTGCATAAGAATATGGCTAAATGAAATGTGCATTGATCATGACTTGGTACTCTTTTTACGTCTTCATAATGATTTTGTTCTTTTTGTCGCGTTGGATCTCTTTTCTAACAAGTGTGCGAGTTGGTTAAAAGCACAATAATCTTGACCATGTATTAGGTGAAATATTTAAAATAGTTGAAAAGCTGATAAAGAGCAAAGTAGATGCTTACAAAGGAATGAAACATGACGGAAAACTAATCATTAATAAAAGGTGATGCTAACTAGTGTCTCGATTAAAAAAATATTATTTAGAAAAGTAAATTATTTCAATTTTTAATTCATTGAATACACTTATTTCTAAAATATTTTATCACCTTAAACATTTAAAAAGTGCTTCTGGACACTTAGCATTTTCCATTAATAAATACATCACATCCAAGGATAAGAAATTTAGACTTAAGGTACTTTCCGATTTTAAACCTATTGGTGAAAATTTCTTTTCCCAACCTTATACCTTCTCACAAACTCTTGATGAAAATTTAAAAATGTTCTTAGAATTCAAAAAATGCATCTACGGACGCACCCATTTCCCACAAAATTGAACGCAAACGAGTGAATCACCTTATTATACTTAATTTTAAAGAATTGTGTTCAGATATTATTTTTTTACAAAAATGGTGTTCTCGGATATACATATTCTTAACTGCCATGTCGTGTTTTTAAAAAAAAAAATAATTTAGTATTGGGGGTATCCGAATAAGCATAACTAGTAGTCATGCATAAGCAATGCAACATATGTAATTTCAACATTGTTCCTATTGAAAAAAACTTGAAAAATAGGAAAACGATTAAAAAAAAAATAAAAATCTGAATATACAAAAAAAAAAATTAAATAAAATCAAATCAAGAGTCTACTATTTTTTTTGGTTTTTTTTTTTCTTTGAAAAATATGAAAACATAAAAGAAATCAAATAAAAATAGAAAAACAAGGGTTTTTAAGGCGGTGTCCCGGATTTAGTCCCTAAAAAGGGGACTTCGTTCTTGTTTTTTTTTTTTTGATAAAATGACACGGTGTAATTTTGATCCAGAGTTAATTTTTTTTATAGAAAATTGAGTTTTTTACGCTAGGTTGCGTAAATGCCACAAACAGAGAAACGCAAGGGTCATAACGTGAGGTTATAATTCCTATGACTCTAATATTTGTTGAAGGATTTATCGATTAACAAATATGCAAAGTCGCTCGTTGGAGAATTAAAATGTTGCTGCAACAAAATAGGAAATTGGCAATGCCTACATCTAACCCAAACAAAAGAGAAATTAGCTACACTTACTCATTGTAGCTTTACATTTAAGCCTTAAAAGAAAGAAGTTTAAAATCATACGTTGTTGATTCCTCTGACAACACTTTCTCCCTCAATCTTATTCTCTATTTTCCTCTCCTATTGTATTTTCGGTATAAAATATGTTTCTCTAAACACCTACATAATTTACACCATAATTATTTTTCAAAGAATTCACTGAACCCCTATTTATAGGTTACTAATATGCCTTTCTCGCTAAGAAATGCTTAAAGCTCTCTTAGCGTGCATACTTTCTTCTCTTATAAGTTTTTCAACTCAACTTGCAAGTTGTCTTTGTAGCCTATCCTCGCTTAGCGCTCCACCAAGATTGCTTATTATCCAAACTCTTCATTTCCCATGAAGTAACTTAACCTTAAAGTCATGAACGGCCATACCTTCCTTAGCAAGGTTGATCATGCGCTAAGCGAGGTTGTTTGCTTATTCTTGACGTTACTTGGCTCTGAAGTCTTATTTTTCCTCCATAGATCTCTTAGCAAGGCGATGTTCTTGGATAGCGAGCTTTTGTAATTTTTGACTAACTATTGTGTTTTCTTAGCTCTTTTAACCCGTATTTAATGAATACAATGTTAAAAAGTTTATACTGATGTTTTCTCGTGTTTTACTGATAAATTAGGCATTTTTCCACTGATTACTTACAAAATAACTTAAAAGTGCTTATACATTTTACGTGTTTTTTGAACTTATCAATGTATAACATGTATGTATAGGTCTCTAGTTCCGTCGTGATTTTGCATCTTTGGAGGTTTCTCCAAAGACCTTAGAATTCTATTGTCAAGGATTCGTACAAACATCATGTTCTTATTTCGCTTAGAAGTTAAAGCGTTTGTGTCATGTCTTTCCATTCTTTGAGAATGATGTGTAAGTGAACAATGAGGATGGAGAACTTCAGGAGCAGTATGGCTTCTATTCCTTTTTTTTAGAATTGGGAAGAAGAGTTATATATCCTCGATGTCAGTTACGAGTTAGTGACCTTGTGACCTCTCCCCGTGGCAGAGATATGCCAACATAAAATGGCTCTAGTGTGGAAAATTGGTTGCCGCGGGAGGTTACCACTCGTGCAATGTTTTTCCTTGGTGGAATGTATTGAAGATTCTGTTGAATTTTGAGTATCCTATTATCGAAGAATTAAGATATTTATTGGTGTACGAGGTTGTATACGTTGTTTAGCAAGTTGGTGGCTCCATGTACTTCAATATTTTCTTGCACCAGTTAAAGGCTTGGGGCCATTTCTTGTCCAAGTATAGTAGGGTGTGAAGGAGTCAATGCGATAATGCGCCCTAGCAATGCCGTGTGTGGAGCAACGTCTCTCTATGGTGGAGTAATAGTACTTTAGATGTGACGGAGCAGGTGGAGAATCAAAAGTGAGTGAGAGAGTAAATACTATTACAAAAAACACATTTAACCTCAGAGGCAAATGCATTTAACCTTAGCTACAAAAGCGAGGTAACGTAAGGTGTCATGAAAAACTTCTACTTTACCCCATCGGTTATTTTAAAACTGAGGGGTAAATTTATTTACACGAGTTCAATCCTCAGCAAAAGCTTTTTTATTTTTCAAAACTAGCGCCACATACCTCTCGGTTTATGAACAAAACCGAGGGGTAAGATAATTTTTGTTTAAACTACGTGTTACATTGTTTACACATAATATTAATAAATTAATTTATTTACAAATTACATTGTTTACACCAAATATTACTTTTTTTACACTTTGTTATTAAAGTAAAAAATAATTTATCACTAAAGATAAAATGTTGGATCTTCGAATCATTGAATCTTGGGGTAGATCAAATGTTGCATGCAAGTATATTCTCAATGGCTTTTGCTTGCATTTATTTCTGATATAAAACAAAAAAGGGTTAGATAAATAAACGATTTTCTAATCTAATAAATATTTAAGAACACAAATCATAAGCCAAAATTATTTTCTGCTCTTGCAATCCATCATAGAGAACATTTCATGGCAAATGCTTTCACAAGAAAGAGAACAAGATATATAGTGGTGGTTGTAGATAGTTTCAAGCGCTTCATGTTTGATTATCAATTTTTGGTTTTATAATGCTTTAATAATGAATGTCTTTTACGTTTCACGCGAATCACTAATGGTATTGTCTTGACAGTTGGTACTCATTAAATAGACGATAAAGACTTGTTTATTGGCAGTGATTATTTACAAAAACACGCTTAATTATCCTCTAGTTTTGACAACAACTGAGGTAAAAAGTATTTACCTCTCGATTTCAGTAGAAAAATCGAGCTGAACAAGATTTTATTTATTTATTTTTAATTTAAAAAATTATATTATTTACACGGAATATTAAAATACATTGATTACAACAAATCTAGATTCATCATCGTCGTTGTTATTCTTGGAGAACAATAGATGTAATCCAAATTTTGTTGCATACCTTTTATGCACATTCTTTTTAACTTCAATGGTTTCATGCATCCAACTTCTAATAAGTTATCTATTCCAACCATTGGAAAATATTTTTTCTGCACTTGCAATCCATCATAGAGAACTTTTCCAAGCTTCTTTAAGTTCCAAGATTTCATTATCTTGAGCAAACGTTTTCATAGAAAATACTTTCGCAAGAAAGATAACAAGATATATAGTGATGGATGTAGATAGTTTGTTGTAGACTGATATCTTGGCAATATCTCGAGTGTTGTTTCTTTATGAATGTATTGTATAAATTCATTATTGTAGCTGTGTAACAAAGTCCCTCTCTTATGTTATAAAATCGAGGGGAATTTTTTTTTCTTTTTTAATTAAAAGAATAAAATAAAATAAGGAAACCTCTTGGTTTTAGTAAGAAACTGAGGTAATACGTTTCAAGCAAAAAATGGTGAATGATAAAAAATTGAAAGTAACATGCCATGTTTCCATTTCATTCTTTACCAATATTTTATGTGTGCAATTTACACCATGTTTAGAAATAAATTTCTCAATGTTTTCAACCGAAGAAAGCAATGATGTTTTCTTTGATTGACAACATATGAAGGTTATTCTAAAAAACAACAACAACAACAACATCAACACCATAATGTGAGATAAATTACAAGGGCATAAAAATGTTTTATTCACGATAGAAGAACACAAAATATTGAAGATTTTTCTGTCTTACAATTCATCCCAAAGAATGATGCATGGAGTTTAGAGTGACTACATATAAATTAGGATTAGGGTAAAATTGGTTTAACGAGTGCTTTTATAGTAAAATCTGATTATTTTATCTCTCGGTTAATACGGAAACCGAAGGGATATATATCATTTAGTTTGCAAATAAAAAGAAAGGTTCCACTTATAAAAAAAATAAAAACATAAACTGCATTAGCTGAAATTCGAAGCATATATTGAATTGTTTTTCCCATCGGTTTCATTAAAAACGAGGGAATATGTGATTTTTATTTTGAAAACAATTAAAACATGGTGCAACTTGGTATTATACATCGATTTTTTGTTGGGTGAGGTGAAAGCTTTGTCATGAAATGTATTATTTGTAGTAGTCCAAAAGTCATCTGAGAGTTAGAATGAATGTAAATACCTGAAATAACGTGATTTTCTCTTATATATCAAGAGCGGTTGAAATCAATTGTGTGTGATGCAGCGTGTTGTACGGACAACTGTCTGGTTAAATTGCACAGTGATTGATACATTGGAGGTCGGAATCATCTACTTCTAGTTATAGAGAAGTTCTATCCGTTTTTTTACATCTTTTTATTTTAAATTCTCTCTTAAACTTTTAGCTATGGTTAAGGGTGAAAAACAGGTCGGATCTGTTGGACCATCATGTTTGACACACCATTTTTTGCGGTTCAGACGAAGGTTTAAACATGTTGGCATGCACGGCCCAACCTGGTTAAAAATAGGGCGGGGTGAGGCAAGGTTTGCTGGCGAGCTTTTTGTTAAAACTTTTTTTACTTAAAATGAAAATTGGACATTATTTTGAGGTGTTCAATCAGTATATTTTTCTTCTTTTCATTGGTAAAAATTTAAAATTGAAAAACTTATGTTGTTTCCCTTAAATGTGGATGTAATTTGTAATCATGAAAATTTAAAATTTATGAGATAGAAATTAAAGAATTGAAAAGTAATAAAATAATAAGCTTTTATTTTATTTTTGTTTAGTGAAATACTATATATATATATATATATATATATATATATATATATATATATATATATATATATATATATATATATATATATATATATATATATATATATATATATATTATTGTTAGTAACTCTTAAAATTTGTAAATAAAATAGTACATCAAATTAGAGCTTTTAAAATGGGCTAGTCCATATGGGCCGGCCCGTCAGGCCTGAAAAATCATAGAGTTTGAGCCTTAAAATTAGAGTCCATATTTTTCAGGGTCTTTTTAACCCAGCTGTGAGATATTGGATCGAACTCTAGTATTGTCGAAGGGTAGCTTCTTGGTTCGATAGTTCGACAGAGTTAAGCATGAAGTCGAAGGATTGTTCACATGCTGGTGTCGAAGTGTGCATGTTGTAGTCGAAGATGGGTCTAGCATGCAGATGTCGAAGATGCTAGAGTTGTTAGCATGTTAAATTAGGTTTTAGTGTTTAAACCCTAATTTGTTAAGTTAGCTTGTTTATTAAGTTGGCTTGTGTAATGGGCCTTGCTGAAAAAGCCCATTAGTTAGTATGTTAGGTTTTATTATAAATAGCATACTAGTCTCTCATCATTGCAAGCTGCAAATCCTAATTTAGGGTGAGAGAGGTTATTTGTTATTCTTGTAAACTTGTAATCTTGTTTTAAGAGAAAGTGAAAGAATAGCAGTTATAACCAATTCTTGTGTTCTTATTCTCTTCCCTAATTCCCTATTATACTTTGTTATTGGTATCGTTTTTCACAACAAATTGGTGCGGTGAGCGTGGAGAAGATGCCTTCAACAAAGTATGAGATTGAAAAGTTCACCGGAGTGAATGATTTCGGTCTGTGGCGCTTGAAGATGAAAGCCCTACTGGTTCAGCAGGGTTGTTTGGAAGCGTTGAAGGGAGAGGCAGCCATGAATGCTGCATTAACGGCAGCGGAGAAGACAACTATGATCGAGAAAGCACACAGCGCAATTCTGTTGAGCCTTGGTGATAAGGTTCTCCGGCAGGTATCAAAGGAGACGACGGCATCAGGGTTATGGGTGAAACTTGAAAGTTTGTATATGACCAAATCGCTGGTAAATCGACTCTACCTGAAGCAAGCTTTGTATTCATTCAAGATGATTGAAGACAAAGTATTGGCTGAGCAGTTGGATATGTTCAACAAGCTGATTCTTGATCTTGAAAATATTGATGTGAAGATCGATGATGAAGATCAAGCGCTGTTACTATTGTGTTCTTTGCCTCGATCACATGCTCACTTCAAAGAAACTCTCTTGTATGGAAGGGAGTCCCTGACGTTTGAAGAAGTTCAATCAGCCTTGTACTCTAAGGACTTGAATGAACGAAAGGAGCATAAACCTTCGACTGTTGGCGAAGGTTTGGCCGTTAAAGGAAAACTCTTACGAAAGGATGGTAAGTTCGACAAGAAGAAAGGCAAAAGCCAGTCGAAGACTTACAGTGGCGAAGCATCTGGCATTCGATGCTACCATTGTAAGAAGGAGGGTCACACAAGAAAGGTGTGCCCTGAACGCTTGAAATATCATGGAGGTAAGGATAATGGCAACGCTGCCATTGTTCAAGATGATTTCGAATCATCTGATGTTCTTGTGGTTTCAAGCAGTGACTCTAAGAAGGAGTGGATTATGGATTCAGGTTGCACTTGGCACATGACTCCAAACAAAGACTTGTTCGAGGAATTATGTGATCAAGATGGTGGATCAGTATTGCTGGGAAACAACAAGGCTTGCAAGATTGCAGGTGTTGGATCTGTGAGATTCAAGCTCCATGATGAGTCAATAAGGTTGTTGACTGAAGTCAGGTATGTTCCTGATTTGAAGAGAAATCTGCTTTCTCTTGGTGAATTCGACAAGAAAGGATATGTTTTCCAAGGAGAGAAAAGTATCCTAAGAGTCATGAAGGGTTCGAAGGAAGTCTTGAGAGGCGTGAAGAAACAGGGCTTGTATACCCTTGAGGCTGAAGTTGTAAGTGGTTCGACAAATGTTGCATCCACGAAACCTTTGTCGAAAACAGAAATCTGGCACATGAGATTGGGCCATGTCAGTGAAAGGGGTCTGGTCGAATTAGGGAAACAAAATCTGCTTGGTGGAGACAAAGTCGAAAAGCTGAAGTTTTGTGAACCCTGTGTACTTGGAAAATCTTGCAGAGTGAAGTTCAACAAAGGCAAACAAAGAACACATGGATCCCTTGATTACATCCATGCTGATCTTTGGGGGCCTGCAAGGTGTCCATCACATTCAGGAGCAAGGTATTTTCTATCCATAGTAGATGATTATTCCAGAAAATTATGGGTATTCATCCAGAAGACTAAGGATGAAACTTTTGAGAATTTCAAAAGTTGGAAGACTCTGGTTGAAAATCAGACTGGCAGAAAGGTCAAGAGGTTGAGAACCGACAATGGCCTTGAATTTTGCAATGAGGCATTCGACAGTTTTTGTGCTGCCTCTGGTATTGCAAGGCATAGAACTACTGCAGGTACTCCACAGCAAAATGGTTTGGCTGAAAGGTTTAATCGAACTATTTTGGAGAGAGTCAGATGCATGTTGACTAGTGCGGGGTTAACAAAGGTGTTCTGGGCTGAGGCTGTTTCGACAGCAACATATCTGATAAACAGATGTCCTTCGACAGCGTTAGATATGAAGACACCTGAAGAAGTTTGGTCGGGACATCCACCAGATCTCGACAAATTGAGAGTATTTGGCTGCGTAGCCTATGCTCACATTAGGCAAGACAAGGTCGAACCTAGAGCTCTGAAATGCATGTTCATGGGATACCCTGAAGGAGTCAAAGCTTATAGGCTATGGTGCCTAGAGCCAGGTCACAGGAGGTGTATCACCAGTCGAGATGTAGTTTTCAATGAAGTTGAAATGGCTTTTAAGAAAACTGATGATGTTGGTCGAAGTACAGAAACATCTGACGAAGAGCTGGAACAGGTAGAGATTCCTGTTGAGGTGGAGCATGTTGATGCTGAATTGCATATCCCAGATGAAGTCGAAGAAGAAGCAGAAGATGCTGAAGTTGAGGAAACTGACGATGACTACCTATTGTCGAGAGATAGGTCGAGAAGAGTCATCAAGCCACCTCAGAGACTTGGATATGCAGATCTTATAGCTTATGCCTTAATCTCGGCAAGTGAGGTTCTAGACGAAGAACCTAGAGACTATAAGGAAGTTATGAGGAGTCGAAATAAGACTGAATGGCTGAAGGCCATGGATGATGAGATGAAATCTCTTCATGATAATCATACTTGGGAACTGATCAAGAAACCTGTTGGGGCAAGGTTAGTCAGCTGTAAATGGATTTTCAAAGTTAAGGAAGGAATTGAAGGAGTGACGTCGAAAAGATACAAGGCAAGGTTAGTTGCAAGGGGTTTCACTCAGAAAGAAGGTGTCGACTTCAATGATGTGTTTTCTCCTGTTGTGAAGCATAGGTCCATTCGAATGTTGCTTGCCATGGTGGCACAGTTCGATCTTGAACTGGAACAGATGGATGTGAAGACTGCGTTCTTGTATGGTGATCTAGATGAAACGATCCTGATGAGGCAACCTGAAGGGTATGTCGAAAAGGGGAAGGAAGATTATGTGTGCAAGTTAAAGAGATCTTTGTATGGTCTGAAACAATCTCCTCGACAGTGGAATAGGAGATTCGACAAGTTCATGGCACGCATAAGTTTCATTAGAAGTCAGTTCGACCACTGCGTTTACTTCAGATTTCGACCTGGTAATTCATTTGTTATTTTGTTGCTTTATGTGGATGATATTCTCATAGCAAGCAACAGTGTCGAAGATGTGATGAGGGTGAAGGCTGAACTCAATAAGGAGTTCGATATGAAGGATCTGGGAGCTGCTTCCAGGATTCTTGGAATTGACATTCGAAGAGATAGAAAGAAGTCGAAGTTATGCCTATCTCAAGAGGCATATCTACGGAAGATTCTTGAAAAGTTTGGTATGTCGAATTCGAAGCCAGTTGTGACTCCAACAAACCCTAAATTCAAGCTGAGTATTGATCAGTGTCGCAGTACTGATGTCGAAAGAGCCTATATGAATAGCATCCCATATGCTAATATAGTCGGTTCTTTGATGTATGCTATGGTCTGTACTAGACCCGACATAGCATACGCAGTAAGTCTTGTAAGCAGGTACATGGCGAATCCTGGAAAGGCTCACTGGCAAGCATTGAAGTGGATTTTAAGGTACATAAATGGGTCTCTGAATAGAGTCCTAATTTATGGTGGAGCCTTGGGTGAAGATAGTAAAGCAGTAATAGAAGGATATGTCGACTCTGATTATGCAGGTTGTATGGATTCCAGAAAATCTATTTCTGGATATGTTTTCACTATGTTTGGCACTGCAATTAGTTGGAAAGCAACACTTCAGAAGGTTGTTGCTCTATCAACCACTGAAGCGGAGTATATTGCCCTAACTGAAGCTGTGAAAGAAGCATTGTGGCTTGAAGGTTTTGCGAAGGAGCTGAAACTTCAAGGTCGAGGTATCACTGTTAAATGTGATAGTCAAAGTGCAATACACCTGTCGAAGAATTCAGCCTATCATGAGCGAACTAAGCACATTGATGTGAGGCTGCATTTCGTCAGAGGAGTAATCGAGCGTGGAGAAGTCCAAGTGCTGAAGGTTTCGACTGAAGACAATGCTGCTGATATGATCACCAAGACATTGCCGAGTTGCAAGTTTTTCCACTGTATGCAGTTGATAAAGCTGCATGAAGAAAGCTAGTTTGTTCCTTGACGTTGTAGAGTTAGGTCCAAGGTGGAGATTTGTGAGATATTGGATCGAACTCTAGTATTGTCGAAGGGTATCTTCTTGGTTCGATAGTTCGACAGAGTTAAGCATGAAGTCGAAGGATTGTTCACATGCTGGTGTCGAAGTGTGCATGCTGTAGTCGAAGATGGGTCTAGCATGCAGATGTCGAAGATGCTAGAGTTGTTAGCATGTTAAATTAGGTTTTAGTGTTTAAACCCTAATTTGTTAAGTTAGCTTGTTTATTAAGTTGGCTTGTGTAATGGGCCTTGCTGAAAAAGCCCATTAGTTAGTATGTTAGGTTTTATTATAAATAGCATACTAGTCTCTCATCATTGCAAGCTGCAAATCCTAATTTAGGGTGAGAGAGGTTATTTGTTATTCTTGTAAACTTGTAATCTTGTTTTAAGAGAAAGTGAAAGAATAGCAGTTATAACCAATTCTTGTGTTCTTATTCTCTTCCCTAATTCCCTATTGTGAGATATTGGATCGAACTCTAGTATTGTCGAAGGGTAGCTTCTTGGTTCGATAGTTCGACAGAGTTAAGCATGAAGTCGAAGGATTGTTCACATGCTGGTGTCGAAGTGTGCATGCTGTAGTCGAAGATGGGTCTAGCATGCAGATGTCGAAGATGCTAGAGTTGTTAGCATGTTAAATTAGGTTTTAGTGTTTAAACCCTAATTTGTTAAGTTAGCTTGTTTATTAAGTTGGCTTGTGTAATGGGCCTTGCTGAAAAAGCCCATTAGTTAGTATGTTAGGTTTTATTATAAATAGCATACTAGTCTCTCATCATTGCAAGCTGCAAATCCTAATTTAGGGTGAGAGAGGTTATTTGTTATTCTTGTAAACTTGTAATCTTGTTTTAAGAGAAAGTGAAAGAATAGCAGTTATAACCAATTCTTGTGTTCTTATTCTCTTCCCTAATTCCCTATTATACTTTGTTATTGGTATCGTTTTTCACAACAAATTGGTGCGGTGAGCGTGGAGAAGATGCCTTCAACAAAGTATGAGATTGAAAAGTTCACCGGAGTGAATGATTTCGGTCTGTGGCGCTTGAAGATGAAAGCCCTACTGGTTCAGCAGGGTTGTTTGGAAGCGTTGAAGGGAGAGGCAGCCATGAATGCTGCATTAACGGCAGCGGAGAAGACAACTATGATCGAGAAAGCACACAGCGCAATTCTGTTGAGCCTTGGTGATAAGGTTCTCCGGCAGGTATCAAAGGAGACGACGGCATCAGGGTTATGGGTGAAACTTGAAAGTTTGTATATGACCAAATCGCTGGTAAATCGACTCTACCTGAAGCAAGCTTTGTATTCATTCAAGATGATTGAAGACAAAGTATTGGCTGAGCAGTTGGATATGTTCAACAAGCTGATTCTTGATCTTGAAAATATTGATGTGAAGATCGATGATGAAGATCAAGCGCTGTTACTATTGTGTTCTTTGCCTCGATCACATGCTCACTTCAAAGAAACTCTCTTGTATGGAAGGGAGTCCCTGACGTTTGAAGAAGTTCAATCAGCCTTGTACTCTAAGGACTTGAATGAACGAAAGGAGCATAAACCTTCGACTGTTGGCGAAGGTTTGGCCGTTAAAGGAAAACTCTTACGAAAGGATGGTAAGTTCGACAAGAAGAAAGGCAAAAGCCAGTCGAAGACTTACAGTGGCGAAGCATCTGGCATTCGATGCTACCATTGTAAGAAGGAGGGTCACACAAGAAAGGTGTGCCCTGAACGCTTGAAATATCATGGAGGTAAGGATAATGGCAACGCTGCCATTGTTCAAGATGATTTCGAATCATCTGATGTTCTTGTGGTTTCAAGCAGTGACTCTAAGAAGGAGTGGATTATGGATTCAGGTTGCACTTGGCACATGACTCCAAACAAAGACTTGTTCGAGGAATTATGTGATCAAGATGGTGGATCAGTATTGCTGGGAAACAACAAGGCTTGCAAGATTGCAGGTGTTGGATCTGTGAGATTCAAGCTCCATGATGAGTCAATAAGGTTGTTGACTGAAGTCAGGTATGTTCCTGATTTGAAGAGAAATCTGCTTTCTCTTGGTGAATTCGACAAGAAAGGATATGTTTTCCAAGGAGAGAAAAGTATCCTAAGAGTCATGAAGGGTTCGAAGGAAGTCTTGAGAGGCGTGAAGAAACAGGGCTTGTATACCCTTGAGGCTGAAGTTGTAAGTGGTTCGACAAATGTTGCATCCACGAAACCTTTGTCGAAAACAGAAATCTGGCACATGAGATTGGGCCATGTCAGTGAAAGGGGTCTGGTCGAATTAGGGAAACAAAATCTGCTTGGTGGAGACAAAGTCGAAAAGCTGAAGTTTTGTGAACCCTGTGTACTTGGAAAATCTTGCAGAGTGAAGTTCAACAAAGGCAAACAAAGAACACATGGATCCCTTGATTACATCCATGCTGATCTTTGGGGGCCTGCAAGGTGTCCATCACATTCAGGAGCAAGGTATTTTCTATCCATAGTAGATGATTATTCCAGAAAATTATGGGTATTCATCCAGAAGACTAAGGATGAAACTTTTGAGAATTTCAAAAGTTGGAAGACTCTGGTTGAAAATCAGACTGGCAGAAAGGTCAAGAGGTTGAGAACCGACAATGGCCTTGAATTTTGCAATGAGGCATTCGATAGTTTTTGTGCTGCCTCTGGTATTGCAAGGCATAGAACTACTGCAGGTACTCCACAGCAAAATGGTTTGGCTGAAAGGTTTAATCGAACTATTTTGGAGAGAGTCAGATGCATGTTGACTAGTGCGGGGTTAACAAAGGTGTTCTGGGCTGAGGCTGTTTCGACAGCAACATATCTGATAAACAGATGTCCTTCGACAGCGTTAGATATGAAGACACCTGAAGAAGTTTGGTCGGGACATCCACCAGATCTCGACAAACTGAGAGTATTTGGCTGCGTAGCCTATGCTCACATTAGGCAAGACAAGGTCGAACCTAGAGCTCTGAAATGCATGTTCATGGGATACCCTGAAGGAGTCAAAGCTTATAGGCTATGGTGCCTAGAGCCAGGTCACAGGAGGTGTATCACCAGTCGAGATGTAGTTTTCAATGAAGTTGAAATGGCTTTTAAGAAAACTGATGATGTTGGTCGAAGTACAGAAACATCTGACGAAGAGCTGGAACAGGTAGAGATTCCTGTTGAGGTGGAGCATGTTGATGCTGAATTGCATATCCCAGATGAAGTCGAAGAAGAAGCAGAAGATGCTGAAGTTGAGGAAACTGACGATGACTACCTATTGTCGAGAGATAGGTCGAGAAGAGTCATCAAGCCACCTCAGAGACTTGGATATGCAGATCTTATAGCTTATGCCTTAATCTCGGCAAGTGAGGTTCTAGACGAAGAACCTAGAGACTATAAGGAAGTTATGAGGAGTCGAAATAAGACTGAATGGCTGAAGGCCATGGATGATGAGATGAAATCTCTTCATGATAATCATACTTGGGAACTGATCAAGAAACCTGTTGGGGCAAGGTTAGTCAGCTGTAAATGGATTTTCAAAGTTAAGGAAGGAATTGAAGGAGTGACGTCGAAAAGATACAAGGCAAGGTTAGTTGCAAGGGGTTTCACTCAGAAAGAAGGTGTCGACTTCAATGATGTGTTTTCTCCTGTTGTGAAGCATAGGTCCATTCGAATGTTGCTTGCCATGGTGGCACAGTTCGATCTTGAACTGGAACAGATGGATGTGAAGACTGCGTTCTTGTATGGTGATCTAGATGAAACGATCCTGATGAGGCAACCTGAAGGGTATGTCGAAAAGGGGAAGGAAGATTATGTGTGCAAGTTAAAGAGATCTTTGTATGGTCTGAAACAATCTCCTCGACAGTGGAATAGGAGATTCGACAAGTTCATGGCACGCATAAGTTTCATTAGAAGTCAGTTCGACCACTGCGTTTACTTCAGATTTCGACCTGGTAATTCATTTGTTATTTTGTTGCTTTATGTGGATGATATTCTCATAGCAAGCAACAGTGTCGAAGATGTGATGAGGGTGAAGGCTGAACTCAATAAGGAGTTCGATATGAAGGATCTGGGAGCTGCTTCCAGGATTCTTGGAATTGACATTCGAAGAGATAGAAAGAAGTCGAAGTTATGCCTATCTCAAGAGGCATATCTACGGAAGATTCTTGAAAAGTTTGGTATGTCGAATTCGAAGCCAGTTGTGACTCCAACAAACCCTAAATTCAAGCTGAGTATTGATCAGTGTCGCAGTACTGATGTCGAAAGAGCCTATATGAATAGCATCCCATATGCTAATATAGTCGGTTCTTTGATGTATGCTATGGTCTGTACTAGACCCGACATAGCATACGCAGTAAGTCTTGTAAGCAGGTACATGGCGAATCCTGGAAAGGCTCACTGGCAAGCATTGAAGTGGATTTTAAGGTACATAAATGGGTCTCTGAATAGAGTCCTAATTTATGGTGGAGCCTTGGGTGAAGATAGTAAAGCAGTAATAGAAGGATATGTCGACTCTGATTATGCAGGTTGTATGGATTCCAGAAAATCTATTTCTGGATATGTTTTCACTATGTTTGGCACTGCAATTAGTTGGAAAGCAACACTTCAGAAGGTTGTTGCTCTATCAACCACTGAAGCGGAGTATATTGCCCTAACTGAAGCTGTGAAAGAAGCATTGTGGCTTGAAGGTTTTGCGAAGGAGCTGAAACTTCAAGGTCGAGGTATCACTGTTAAATGTGATAGTCAAAGTGCAATACACCTGTCGAAGAATTCAGCCTATCATGAGCGAACTAAGCACATTGATGTGAGGCTGCATTTCGTCAGAGGAGTAATCGAGCGTGGAGAAGTCCAAGTGCTGAAGGTTTCGACTGAAGACAATGCTGCTGATATGATCACCAAGACATTGCCGAGTTGCAAGTTTTTCCACTGTATGCAGTTGATAAAGCTGCATGAAGAAAGCTAGTTTGTTCCTTGACGTTGTAGAGTTAGGTCCAAGGTGGAGATTTGTGAGATATTGGATCGAACTCTAGTATTGTCGAAGGGTATCTTCTTGGTTCGATAGTTCGACAGAGTTAAGCATGAAGTCGAAGGATTGTTCACATGCTGGTGTCGAAGTGTGCATGCTGTAGTCGAAGATGGGTCTAGCATGCAGATGTCGAAGATGCTAGAGTTGTTAGCATGTTAAATTAGGTTTTAGTGTTTAAACCCTAATTTGTTAAGTTAGCTTGTTTATTAAGTTGGCTTGTGTAATGGGCCTTGCTGAAAAAGCCCATTAGTTAGTATGTTAGGTTTTATTATAAATAGCATACTAGTCTCTCATCATTGCAAGCTGCAAATCCTAATTTAGGGTGAGAGAGGTTATTTGTTATTCTTGTAAACTTGTAATCTTGTTTTAAGAGAAAGTGAAAGAATAGCAGTTATAACCAATTCTTGTGTTCTTATTCTCTTCCCTAATTACCTATTGTGAGATATTGGATCGAACTCTAGTATTGTCGAAGGGTAGCTTCTTGGTTCGATAGTTCGACAGAGTTAAGCATGAAGTCGAAGGATTGTTCACATGCTGGTGTCGAAGTGTGCATGCTGTAGTCGAAGATGGGTCTAGCATGCAGATGTCGAAGATGCTAGAGTTGTTAGCATGTTAAATTAGGTTTTAGTGTTTAAACCCTAATTTGTTAAGTTAGCTTGTTTATTAAGTTGGCTTGTGTAATGGGCCTTGCTGAAAAAGCCCATTAGTTAGTATGTTAGGTTTTATTATAAATAGCATACTAGTCTCTCATCATTGCAAGCTGCAAATCCTAATTTAGGGTGAGAGAGGTTATTTGTTATTCTTGTAAACTTGTAATCTTGTTTTAAGAGAAAGTGAAAGAATAGCAGTTATAACCAATTCTTGTGTTCTTATTCTCTTCCCTAATTCCCTATTATACTTTGTTATTGGTATCGTTTTTCACAACAAATTGGTGCGGTGAGCGTGGAGAAGATGCCTTCAACAAAGTATGAGATTGAAAAGTTCACCGGAGTGAATGATTTCGGTCTGTGGCGCTTGAAGATGAAAGCCCTACTGGTTCAGCAGGGTTGTTTGGAAGCGTTGAAGGGAGAGGCAGCCATGAATGCTGCATTAACGGCAGCGGAGAAGACAACTATGATCGAGAAAGCACACAGCGCAATTCTGTTGAGCCTTGGTGATAAGGTTCTCCGGCAGGTATCAAAGGAGACGACGGCATCAGGGTTATGGGTGAAACTTGAAAGTTTGTATATGACCAAATCGCTGGTAAATCGACTCTACCTGAAGCAAGCTTTGTATTCATTCAAGATGATTGAAGACAAAGTATTGGCTGAGCAGTTGGATATGTTCAACAAGCTGATTCTTGATCTTGAAAATATTGATGTGAAGATCGATGATGAAGATCAAGCGCTGTTACTATTGTGTTCTTTGCCTCGATCACATGCTCACTTCAAAGAAACTCTCTTGTATGGAAGGGAGTCCCTGACGTTTGAAGAAGTTCAATCAGCCTTGTACTCTAAGGACTTGAATGAACGAAAGGAGCATAAACCTTCGACTGTTGGCGAAGGTTTGGCCGTTAAAGGAAAACTCTTACGAAAGGATGGTAAGTTCGACAAGAAGAAAGGCAAAAGCCAGTCGAAGACTTACAGTGGCGAAGCATCTGGCATTCGATGCTACCATTGTAAGAAGGAGGGTCACACAAGAAAGGTGTGCCCTGAACGCTTGAAATATCATGGAGGTAAGGATAATGGCAACGCTGCCATTGTTCAAGATGATTTCGAATCATCTGATGTTCTTGTGGTTTCAAGCAGTGACTCTAAGAAGGAGTGGATTATGGATTCAGGTTGCACTTGGCACATGACTCCAAACAAAGACTTGTTCGAGGAATTATGTGATCAAGATGGTGGATCAGTATTGCTGGGAAACAACAAGGCTTGCAAGATTGCAGGTGTTGGATCTGTGAGATTCAAGCTCCATGATGAGTCAATAAGGTTGTTGACTGAAGTCAGGTATGTTCCTGATTTGAAGAGAAATCTGCTTTCTCTTGGTGAATTCGACAAGAAAGGATATGTTTTCCAAGGAGAGAAAAGTATCCTAAGAGTCATGAAGGGTTCGAAGGAAGTCTTGAGAGGCGTGAAGAAACAGGGCTTGTATACCCTTGAGGCTGAAGTTGTAAGTGGTTCGACAAATGTTGCATCCACGAAACCTTTGTCGAAAACAGAAATCTGGCACATGAGATTGGGCCATGTCAGTGAAAGGGGTCTGGTCGAATTAGGGAAACAAAATCTGCTTGGTGGAGACAAAGTCGAAAAGCTGAAGTTTTGTGAACCCTGTGTACTTGGAAAATCTTGCAGAGTGAAGTTCAACAAAGGCAAACAAAGAACACATGGATCCCTTGATTACATCCATGCTGATCTTTGGGGGCCTGCAAGGTGTCCATCACATTCAGGAGCAAGGTATTTTCTATCCATAGTAGATGATTATTCCAGAAAATTATGGGTATTCATCCAGAAGACTAAGGATGAAACTTTTGAGAATTTCAAAAGTTGGAAGACTCTGGTTGAAAATCAGACTGGCAGAAAGGTCAAGAGGTTGAGAACCGACAATGGCCTTGAATTTTGCAATGAGGCATTCGATAGTTTTTGTGCTGCCTCTGGTATTGCAAGGCATAGAACTACTGCAGGTACTCCACAGCAAAATGGTTTGGCTGAAAGGTTTAATCGAACTATTTTGGAGAGAGTCAGATGCATGTTGACTAGTGCGGGGTTAACAAAGGTGTTCTGGGCTGAGGCTGTTTCGACAGCAACATATCTGATAAACAGATGTCCTTCGACAGCGTTAGATATGAAGACACCTGAAGAAGTTTGGTCGGGACATCCACCAGATCTCGACAAACTGAGAGTATTTGGCTGCGTAGCCTATGCTCACATTAGGCAAGACAAGGTCGAACCTAGAGCTCTGAAATGCATGTTCATGGGATACCCTGAAGGAGTCAAAGCTTATAGGCTATGGTGCCTAGAGCCAGGTCACAGGAGGTGTATCACCAGTCGAGATGTAGTTTTCAATGAAGTTGAAATGGCTTTTAAGAAAACTGATGATGTTGGTCGAAGTACAGAAACATCTGACGAAGAGCTGGAACAGGTAGAGATTCCTGTTGAGGTGGAGCATGTTGATGCTGAATTGCATATCCCAGATGAAGTCGAAGAAGAAGCAGAAGATGCTGAAGTTGAGGAAACTGACGATGACTACCTATTGTCGAGAGATAGGTCGAGAAGAGTCATCAAGCCACCTCAGAGACTTGGATATGCAGATCTTATAGCTTATGCCTTAATCTCGGCAAGTGAGGTTCTAGACGAAGAACCTAGAGACTATAAGGAAGTTATGAGGAGTCGAAATAAGACTGAATGGCTGAAGGCCATGGATGATGAGATGAAATCTCTTCATGATAATCATACTTGGGAACTGATCAAGAAACCTGTTGGGGCAAGGTTAGTCAGCTGTAAATGGATTTTCAAAGTTAAGGAAGGAATTGAAGGAGTGACGTCGAAAAGATACAAGGCAAGGTTAGTTGCAAGGGGTTTCACTCAGAAAGAAGGTGTCGACTTCAATGATGTGTTTTCTCCTGTTGTGAAGCATAGGTCCATTCGAATGTTGCTTGCCATGGTGGCACAGTTCGATCTTGAACTGGAACAGATGGATGTGAAGACTGCGTTCTTGTATGGTGATCTAGATGAAACGATCCTGATGAGGCAACCTGAAGGGTATGTCGAAAAGGGGAAGGAAGATTATGTGTGCAAGTTAAAGAGATCTTTGTATGGTCTGAAACAATCTCCTCGACAGTGGAATAGGAGATTCGACAAGTTCATGGCACGCATAAGTTTCATTAGAAGTCAGTTCGACCACTGCGTTTACTTCAGATTTCGACCTGGTAATTCATTTGTTATTTTGTTGCTTTATGTGGATGATATTCTCATAGCAAGCAACAGTGTCGAAGATGTGATGAGGGTGAAGGCTGAACTCAATAAGGAGTTCGATATGAAGGATCTGGGAGCTGCTTCCAGGATTCTTGGAATTGACATTCGAAGAGATAGAAAGAAGTCGAAGTTATGCCTATCTCAAGAGGCATATCTACGGAAGATTCTTGAAAAGTTTGGTATGTCGAATTCGAAGCCAGTTGTGACTCCAACAAACCCTCAATTCAAGCTGAGTATTGATCAGTGTCCCAGTACTGATGTCGAAAGAGCCTATATGAATAGCATCCCATATGCTAATATAGTCGGTTCTTTGATGTATGCTATGGTCTGTACTAGACCCGACATAGCATACGCAGTAAGTCTTGTAAGCAGGTACATGGCGAATCCTGGAAAGGCTCACTGGCAAGCATTGAAGTGGATTTTAAGGTACATAAATGGGTCTCTGAATAGAGTCCTAATTTATGGTGGAGCCTTGGGTGAAGATAGTAAAGCAGTAATAGAAGGATATGTCGACTCTGATTATGCAGGTTGTATGGATTCCAGAAAATCTATTTCTGGATATGTTTTCACTATGTTTGGCACTGCAATTAGTTGGAAAGCAACACTTCAGAAGGTTGTTGCTCTATCAACCACTGAAGCGGAGTATATTGCCCTAACTGAAGCTGTGAAAGAAGCATTGTGGCTTGAAGGTTTTGCGAATGAGCTGAAACTTCAAGGTCGAGGTATCACTGTTAAATGTGATAGTCAAAGTGCAATACACCTGTCGAAAAATTCAGCCTATCATGAGCGAACTAAGCACATTGATGTGAGGCTGCATTTCGTCAGAGGAGTAATCGAGCGTGGAGAAGTCCAAGTGCTGAAGGTTTCGACTGAAGACAATGCTGCTGATATGATCACCAAGACATTGCCGAGTTGCAAGTTTTTCCACTGTATGCAGTTGATAAAGCTGCATGAAGAAAGCTAGTTTGTTCCTTGACGTTGTAGAGTTAGGTCCAAGGTGGAGATTTGTGAGATATTGGATCGAACTCTAGTATTGTCGAAGGGTAGCTTCTTGGTTCGATAGTTCGACAGAGTTAAGCATGAAGTCGAAGGATTGTTCACATGCTGGTGTCGAAGTGTGCATGCTGTAGTCGAAGATGGGTCTAGCATGCAGATGTCGAAGATGCTAGAGTTGTTAGCATGTTAAATTAGGTTTTAGTGTTTAAACCCTAATTTGTTAAGTTAGCTTGTTTATTAAGTTGGCTTGTGTAATGGGCCTTGCTGAAAAAGCCCATTAGTTAGTATGTTAGGTTTTATTATAAATAGCATACTAGTCTCTCATCATTGCAAGCTGCAAATCCTAATTTAGGGTGAGAGAGGTTATTTGTTATTCTTGTAAACTTGTAATCTTGTTTTAAGAGAAAGTGAAAGAATAGCAGTTATAACCAATTCTTGTGTTCTTATTCTCTTCCCTAATTCCCTATTATACTTTGTTATTGGTATCGTTTTTCACAACACCTATTATACTTTGTTATTGGTATCGTTTTTCACAACACCAGCTCTAAAAAGTCCGCTACTCATGAATTTGGATCCTCTCATGTGGATCCTCTCATGCTTCCATTCTGCCCCAATCCCAGCCATTAATGTCTGTTTTTTCTCTCTCTTCAAAACTTATTTTTTGTTAGAGAATTGGTATGATAATCCTGGATATCTTCAAGAATCGTGTTCGTTCACTTTCCGAACAAAGTATTTCGACCCTATACTTGTCTGGGTTCACGAAATCTTTGCGGGAATAATTCTTGAAGAATCAATCTGTTTCTGACAATGGAGAACAGATCAGAATGTAGAGGAAGTATATGATTTCGTATTTCAAATCGAGACCAAAAGACTCCTTATATAGGAGACCAATAATAGAAACGAACAGACACACCTGTTCGGTAAAACAGTTATGTTGGTTGGAAACGAAGCACCTGTTCGGTAAAAACGGTTATGCCCGTTGGGAAAGGGTGCAACTATTCAAACGAAAATTTTGCTCGGGGCACTGCCCCTTGGACCCCGGCAGGGCGCTGTCCCGCACCCCGGTAGGGGCTCCGCCCCTTGGAACCCCGTTTCTATTATTCGTATTCAATTGTACGTTTGGCTCCACGAGCGTGCACTCCGCACTACCCTAACTCGTTTCAAGCTTAACGCATAATTGCATCAGCCTTCAGTAAATCACATTACTACCAAAATTACATTGATGATACTAAAATCACCAACATTTTTTAGGGTTTCAGCCATTGGATTAGAAACATGAGGGATGACTAGACATAAAGAGCATGAGAGGATCTGTTTTCGCTACTCATTAGGATTAGTAGCCTATTAGATCCGCATAATTATAAATTTTAAAAATTTTAATATTTATATCATCTTACTTCAAAATAGCATATTGATTTTTCTCACTTCACTAAATTTTATCTCTATTTTATTCAATATTTGTCTTTTAAAAATTATACATTAATATAATCAACATTTTTTCATCGTATTATATTAGCTTATCTCTTATAATAAATATTCAAATATTATTTTATATAATTTAGATATATGTTGTATTTAAAAACACATTATAATATTTATAAGAGATAATATAGTACTTAAAAATGTATTATGTTTAAAATAACATAATTTTTAATTTTATTTATAATAAATATTATGGAGTTTTTATTTTAATTTTTTTAAATAAAAAAACCCATTTAGGACTGGATAGTCCGAAACTCATCTAGGGCCAGACTCAGGTAGTAAATCTCGAGCTCATATTACACAGGATCTTTTTGACCCAATCTTAAAAAGCCTATGGCCTGCCAGACCCGACCCGTTTAGGGCCGGGTAGTCCATATTGACATCTCTACATCAAATAGTAAATATGGTAAATAAAGTAGTAAATAATTTATTTATTTTGCAAATAAAATAATAGAATAAACTAAGCCAACAAGCCACCAACCCTCTAATTAGTTGGTAAACATGACACACTTGAATTTTAGACTTAAACAACTAATTCATCCCATTCTACTTTGCATTTAGACGAGTTTAAATGAGGGGTGTCGTCTGATTTGTCACCCGCCTTGTAGAGGGCTCAAATGATTATTTGAAATTTATCGTTCCTGTTATTATTAAGACGACTTTGAGATAACTATTTTTTACATACTAAATATTATTTATTTATTTATTTTTTGCTTTATACCACCGGTTTAGTCCGGTTCGGGGGCGAGTTCTGGCCAAATGGTTCCATCCCCCTCCCGATCGCAGTTGCGGGGGATCGAACCGTGATTCTCCCTACCAAGTCCAGCGCCAATCACCACTAGACCAACTAACGATTGGTTACATACTAAATATTTTAATGCTAAGGATATTTTCTTACAAAAATAAATACTCTCGGAGTTTCATAAAGACCATGCCTGCTATTGTCTTTTCTCTTGAAATGTTCTACCAAATATAAATAAAAGAGGTGGTATAGAAATGGTCTACAATTAATTAAAAATGATGCCTCCAAATTTATTCTGTTCTTCAAACTTGTCATTTTTCTAATATTTAATTGTATAGGTATAATTATTTTTTAAGAGATTAGTTTTAAAATAGTCCACTTACATGTCAAATTATTTTATAGACATAATTTATATTATAATAACTTTTAATTTCATAATTAATTTTTTTATACAATTAATTGAAAAAGAGTTATCAAAAATGTCATAATAATTAATTTGACACTTTAGTATCATTTAATTATAAAAAAAAATAGTATAAGGAGTATTGAAACAACGAAGCCACAAAAAAAACAACAACCGCTTAGGAGAAAGGGAGGGGAGAGCTTGGAAAATAGGAAGAATAGGATGAAAAGGATAAAAAGATTTTGGGTAGGAGGGTTTTGGAGGGTTTGAGTTTATTCATAATACCAAAAACCCATAAAATAGAGGAACTCAAAAATTGTATTGAAGGAGGGTTTTGGAGGGTTTTGAAGGACTTACATAAATATTCCAAATATCTTTTAGGTTGTTATAGTATTCTGAAAATTAAAAATTTACTAATGATAATGACTCTTTTATCATTCAAAACAAAATCATTTTTTCAAAAAATGTCAAATATTTTCCTATATTTTTTTAAAATTTCATTTTTGAAAGCCTTCCCCTCCAAACTCCCAAACATAGCCTTAATTGAAAAAAAACTAACAAATTAAAACAAAAAATGAAAATTGAAGGAAGGCAAAAACCGAGAATACCATAATGTATTACAAGCTAGATCTTCCTAATAAAAAATCTACAAAAAATGACACCAATCTCTATTGAGTAGCAAGAACACGTCCAATAGAGGCCGAAGACACTTATACAACTATTGGCTTAGATGTCATATAGAGTTCCTGAAACAAACCAACAAAATATAGGAATTCTCTTCAGACCTACCAAGATACAATTTCAAACAAAAGAATACTCATGCATTTCTTCCACGTCCTTCAGCGTCACCAATTTATCTGAAAACACTATCATTCTGAAATTTTTAAATCGACAGATCATAGCATACCAAATCATAAACCACCTCCTAAACATAGTCCGACAACCAATGAAAAAAAATATGAAAAAGGGTCAAGAATTCATGAGAAAGACTAGAGACCATTTCTCAAAAATCTTTAAAACGTATCTCTAAAATCTATTTACATTTTTAAAACCAATAAATCCAACACATATTTGCCACGCTCTAGTTCTTTTATGCAAGAAGTTACCAGGTCAATCTTCATTCCAAGTCAATAAAATTTAACTAGCAACCAAAGCCGGCAAAGAAACCATAAAATATTTTTTACAAACATCATATATAAATCAAACCCTCTCTCCTTTTGCTACAATGCAATTCAAGAAACAAACACAATGAAACCAAACACAAATCTCACACTATTATACACAACTTTCTTGGTTACAATATCCATAATAACAATATTTGCATCTGACGAATCCTTTTCTTCATCCTTACCCGGTTGCAAAAACACATGTGGAGACATAACAATTCCATATCCATTTGGTATATCAGAATCATCATCACCAAATCAAGGATCATGTTTTCTAGAGCCCAAATTCAACCTCACATGTGAAAACAACACAAAGTTAATATGGGGTGATGTTCCTGTTTTAGACATAAACATCCTCCAAGGTCAACTTGAACTCTTGTGTTTTGTCTCAAGTTACTGTGACAGCAAAAACTACAGCCAACCAACTTTAGACACTGCCAGTTTCAGCATATCAAGAAAGGAAAACAAGTTCATAACTATTGGTTGTGACCATTACGGTTTCATCGATAGCAATTACGACCAAGAGACATACACAACGGGGTGTTTAACAAGATGTAACGGTAATCGGAGGAGAATCGAGAACGGGACGTGTTCGGGGATCGGTTGTTGTCAAGTTGATATTCCACCTATGATGAGGAATATAAGTGTTAATGTTTTTGAGTTTACTAATTCGACGGAGTCGTTTGGATGTGCACATTCGTTTGTTGTTAAGAATGGATTTTATAATTTTTCTGTTACTGATTTGGATGATTTTCCTGATGAGAAGCTTCCTTTGATTCTTGATTGGAGTGTGGGGAGTAAAAATTGTGAGGCTTCCAAGGGTGAAGATGGTTATGCTTGCAAGAAGAATAGTGATTGTGATGATAAGGATATTGAGTTTGGTTATCAATGTAAATGTAAGAAGGGTTATGAAGGAAATCCTTATCATCCAGATGGCTGCCAAGGTAATTTACTTCATCTTCTTCTCAATATGTGCAAACCTAGTTCAACTATTTTATTAGATTAGACGTTATCACCAGGGTTTGAATCACGATAATCACGATATTCACAGTTGTCTGTGTGAGTTTCTAGTTGTTATTATCACTTCGTCTACAATCATTTCTGACAATAAAATTATTTTTTATTATTTGCACCTATAGACATCGACGAATGCAAGACTTCGAATAACACATGCCTAAGTGATGAACATTGTCGCAACAAAGATGGATTTTACGAATGTTTTTGCCCTAATGGACAATCGGGAAATGGAACATTGGAAGGAGGGTGTGGTAGACGAGACGTAATTACTAAGGTTGCCATTGGTAAGCTCCTAAACATATCCCAAATTTATTTAATTAATGTGTTTGCAGTTGCCAAGGCTACCGTATCAGTAATATTATAGGTGCAATTGCAGATGCAGACCGCAATATTAAACCTACTATGATTTTTAAACACATTTCGAATTTCAAATGCAGGAGCAAGTGCTGGGCTAACTGTCCTATTTGTGGCGATTTCTTCTCTATACTTGACTTGTCAAAAAAGGAAACTCATCAAACTAAAACAAAAGTTCTTTCAACAAAATGGTGGTTTCATTTTGCAACAACAACTCTCCACAAGAGAAGATACATCTCAATCAGCTCAAATATTCACAGAACAGGAACTAAAAAAAGCCACCAACAATTACGATGAAAGCTTAATCATCGGTAGAGGAGGTTACGGTACAGTCTTCAAAGGAATTTTATCCGACAACAAAGTGGTTGCAGTCAAAAAATCCAAAATAATAGACGAAAATCAAATCGAGCAATTCATTAACGAGGTAGTTGTTCTGTCTCAAATAAATCATAGGAATGTCGTCAAACTCTTAGGATGTTGTTTGGAAACAGAAGTTCCTTCTCTAGTTTATGAATTCGTTAGCAACGGTACACTTTTCGATTTCATGCATAGTACTAAAGATAAAGAAAATAATCCAACATGGCAAACGCGTTTAAGAATCGCAGCAGAAACAGCCGGAGCTTTATCGTATCTACATTCATCTGCATCAATACCAATTATTCATAGAGATGTTAAGAGTACCAACATTCTCTTGGATGATAATTACACTGCAAAAGTTTCCGATTTCGGGGCATCAAGATTGGTTCCGCTCGATCAAACTGAGATAGCAACAATGGTGCAAGGAACACTCGGATACTTAGATCCAGAGTATATGCAAACACATCAATTAACCGAGAAAAGTGATGTGTACAGCTTCGGAGTAGTTCTTGCGGAACTACTAACCGGGGATAAACCTATTTCGTTTAATAGGCCCGAAGAGAATATTAGTCTTGCTATGCATTTTTTGTCTTGTTTGAAACAAGATAGAATTTTCGAAGCTATTGAAGTTGGAGTTATGAATGATGATAACAAGAATGAGATTATGGAGGTTGCTATTCTTGCAGCAAGGTGTTTGAGACTTAGAGGAGATGAAAGACCTAGCATGAAGGAAGTGGCTATGGAGTTGGAAGGTATAAGGTTGATGGAGAAGCATCCTTGGAATGAAACAGACCAAGATTTTGAGGAGAATCAACGGTTACTTCAGCAAGCAACTAGTAGCATTTATAATGAAAGCGGCGATAGCTATAATCTTGGTTTTACTGTTGGGTATGATAGCTTGAAAGATCAACCATTGATTGCATTGGATGATGGAAGATGATTATGATACTTCAAAATATGTATTTGTTTCGATTTTTTAATTGATTTTGAAAGAATTTGTAAATTAGACCATGGCTTGCTAGAAGATAGTCAAGAAATAAAGCTTTGTTTACTTCATTAGACCACACAAAGCAATATGATATTATGCTAATAACTTCAGTTGGATAGATTTAAAGGCCTATTGTTTGCAAGTATAAAAACAATATGGAAAAGTAAAAATTAAATGAGAACAATTGTTTAAGATATGATGGATCCTATCAAATTACATTTTGAGTGTCGTCAGTAATTTTTCTCTACAAGAGGTCTAGTTAAGTTTTCTTCAGAATCCTTAGAACTAATCAAGTCAAGCGATATTGTTTGGCTTGAGTTGGTTGATTCGTCTAGCGAAATCACTTCATCTGGATAAATGGATGGCTCTGGAGGCATTTCAAGACTTTTAATTTCTCCTTGAAGCATCTCCACTACTTTACTCATTGATGGGCGATTATTTGGATTAATTTGTATACACCAAAGAGCAATTATGATCATCTTCTTTACTATTTTCATGTCCTCCTCTGTCACGTTTTCAACTTCTATCTCTTCCTCTTTCTCAAGTTGATCATAAATCCAAGAAGGGAAATAATGTTGACTTGAATGCGCTGCATTAGTATTCAAGTTTTTTCTCTTGCTTGCCATCTCCATCAAAAGCATCCCAAAGCTATAAACATCGGCCTTATATGACACTCCTCCAATATTTTTGTAGAACAATTCAGGAGCCATATATCCAATTGTGCCTTTAGCCGCAGTCATTGTGATAGTGTTATTTTGGACTGGATATAGCTTCGCGAGTCCAAAATCCGATATCTTTGGGACGAAGTTCCCATCAAGCAAGATATTGTGGGGCTTGATATCAAAATGCAAAATCTTCATTTCACATCCATGGTGGAGATAAGCAATCCCACGTGCTACTCCAATTGAAATATCATGAATTTGGTTGTAGCTTAAATTTACACTCCCTTCTTTAGAGAAAATAAATTGATCAAGCGATCTATTAGGCATGAACTCATAAACAAGAGCGCGTTTTGATCCTTCAATACAAAATCCAAGTAATTGCACCACATTCAAATGATGTATTCTTCCAATGGTCGTAACTTCATTAATGAAATCTTGTCCACTACCTTTTGAATTATCCAACATCTTGATCGCCACACAAGGTCCACTACGCAGGTGTCCCTTAAACACAGAGCCAAATCCTCCTTTACCCAACTTATCTTTGAAACCTCCAGCCATTTTCTTAATTTCTTTATATGAGTATCTAATGGGTATCAAATTGTTTTCTTGTTGTAAATATAGTTCAATACATTCATACATGGACAAGTGTCTTTTCCTCCATTTGTATATCAGCAGTGAAATAAAAAATGTTACTCCAAAGAGCAATCTAGCCGCGAATAACGATGGCAGAACATAGTGTCCTACGGTCAATCCTACTTTATAGTTGATCTGACCTTCATAATTTGAGTTTGGCCCTTTGATTATTTCAACCAGTCCTGTAATGTTAAATACAGATGACAATAACAATGAGGTTTGCTCTACGGGTAAAAAAGAAGTCGAAAGATTAAAGAACTCACCTATCCAGATAGCAGTGATAGTATCTGCAGCAAAAGTTTAATCTAAGTTAATAAACTGTTGATTGATAATTGAATGATTTAATCGATAATTATTAAATCAATGTTAATTTAAAGATGAATGCTATCATACGAAGTTGTTACCTTTAGCATATGAAGTCATCTGAGACGATATCCCTGCAATCGCATGAACAGAAAATGATTAATGAGTAACAAATTGTAGTCTTGATGAAAATGAGATGTTTAGTAGTTTACCGCAACTACCAGTGGTCCAATATCCCATGAAAGTAAGGCACATTGTTTGTTGAAAGCATTGAAGAATTGGAGTATTGGAAGCATTGAAGTAACATAGCGTCGAATCTCCACAAAGATTAATACAAGAAAGATGCAACCATGATACCTCAAACCCATACACTAATGCCTTGTGAATCACATCATAGGTGAGACTATTTCCTTTCAAATTCCACTTCCAAGAAGTGGGTGAAACCAGTTTCACTTCACAACCAACTTGAAAGTCCTCAGCAATTAAATCACCAGCTATAACATAGATATAATAGCCAGTTTCGGATTTGAGAAAACGAGAAGAAATATTAACGTATTTAGAATTGTTAGTGACCTGATGACTACAGTTCAAGTAAACTACATGCTGAAAAAGAAGCTCGTTGTAACCTGCGCCCTCGCTGAAATATCTTTCTTTATCAGAAACAGCATGGTATGGATCATTGCACTGTTCGTTGTTGTAATCATAAGTATCACAGAAGTTTGATCGAGATAATGAATAGCGAGAAAGTGAAGAGAGATTAGATTGTTGGAGTCCAGGATCAACTAGCCGGATAGTAAGATTGTTGTAGTTTATGGATTCTACATGATATTTTGCAGAGTATAAATGTAAAGTTGTTACATTATTTTCACAAGATAGTTGATACCTGCTGTCACCGCAATGTGATGGGTCATGTTTTAATCGAAATGGATAACTTATGATGGAAATTTTGCCACAAGATGAAGGTGGACAAACATGGCCTTGCTCAGTTGGAGTGATGCTGCTGCTACCTTGTTGGAGTAGAAGCCAAAACAGTAGCAATATAATTTTCCCGGACCACATAGAGTCGATTATTTCTTCCGGCAAAGATCAAAACTTGGAGGCTGGTGTTCAGATTGAGAGCAACCAGGATTGCTTTATATTAGATTATGGAAAGATTTTGTTTTTGTTTTTTATAGTGTAGTGTGTACACAAAGCACAAGTGAAAAGTGGAGTGCTCTGTTTTTGACCACATAGTCTATTGCAACTTAATAAAATATATGCTCACACACATTCAATTTAAGATTATATTTAATACACTATATGATTAATGTGTTAGCAAGGTGGGGGTGATTTTTAATTTATTTCATGGGTTATTGTAACTTAATAAAAAAATAGATTGTTGACTACATCTCATGTCTTACTCATCCATCTTAACGAAAATTTTAAAATATCTCTAAAGTTCAAATTTTAGAATTCGGACGTACAAAACATGACGTGTAAAAAATGTGTGAATTTTGGAAATCGGAAGCACCTCAACACATCACAACAAATTCAACATCAAAATCACAACCGAATCAAAGTAAAAAAATGTATTTTAAATTCCAAATTAAACTTATAAATTTCAAAATTTGGACTCTTTCATTTAAGTGCTCGCGCCTTGTCTTTCCCTCTTTTTTTCTTCCATTTGAAATAGAAAAAAAGTGTAGCAGAGGTCTTATCTCTCACATTGTTCCAATATTTTTCTTAAATTCTACTCATGTATGTCCAAACCTAAGATCTTCTTCTGTACGTTCAAGCTAAGTACAACCGTCTCTCACATTTGATAAGATTATCATACTTTTACATTTTTTTTATTTGTGATGCATGCAATTCATTAATAGGTTATAATTATGCTACATTAGGATACATTGAATAGAAATGTACAGTTTGTTTGATCTTTATAAGATTTGATATGATTTTAAGACATTTAAGGGTTATGGTACGTGCATGAATGCATTCTGCTCTATTGTGTTTAGTCTGTATTTTGAAATCCGGACCATGTGTATGAATTACAAAATCTGAATTCCTCTATTTTCATTCTATTTGTTAACTATGTTTGCTAATATATTGTTTCCGCTTCTTTAATTTTGATATATATTTTATTGTTTGATTATAGAAAAAATGGATGACGAACAATATAGATACATACATGGTCGAGTGACCAAACATGGTTTAATGCGCAGGGAGAAAACTAAACTCCTGTGACCTACATTTGGATAATCTCTGCGTACTGCTGAGGGATCATATTCATGGGGTCATGTATCAGTGACTCATGGCGAATCACTTTTTGCTCCCATTTGTGCTGATTCACATCATGTAGTAGAACCTAAAGTGTCCACATATGCACATCATGCGACAGTTCACGTGTAAGAGGGAGAGGTATCATAAATGTTTAATTACTCTTTTAAACATTATTTTATACTGATTGATATGCCTAACATTGATGCATTTATTTTTGCATTATTGTGACATGTTGAAATGTATATACCATTGTAGTAAGATATCAAAGATACCACAACCTGATGAAACATGGTTTTAAGAAGTCTTTTTGCTATTTAGTCAAAAGAAATTCAGTAGGACTCTATATGGTTATATTGATCATGGTCTATTGTCTGCATTTGTTGTGAGATGACACATAGAGACATCGACGTTTCATCTTCTGACCACTGAAATGACTATCATACTTAATGATGTATCAGACCTCTTACATCTTTTGATCACAAAAAGATTGTTGGATCACTATAGAATTAGTATACCCAAGGCCATCGACTTGATGGTGACACAATTAGGGACTAATCCCAGAAAATCCCGAAGGGAGATAGAAGACATTAGGGGATGTCATGCTAGATTCTCATTCTTATTAGAAAATTATATTAACCGTTTGAATATGGTAGTGGATGATGGGGGTGTTAATGCACAAGCTTCCTATCATAAAGTATGCGCATTGTGGACATACTTCCTGATCTTTGTTGGCACAAGCATTTTGTAGAAAAAAGTACAACTTACGTCGACGTTGTCTACATAACATTTCACAGAATTAGACAGGATTCAGGAGTACAAATGGGGGCATCTTGTTTGGTTTTCCTCTACTACCAATTAGCTAAAGGTAGTTTATGGAGGGCGAGAAAGATGACAGGTGTTGGTGCAGTAAAGCAGCAAGCAAAAGATTGGAAGTATTCTAGATTTTATCGTATCCACAAGGATCGGTGCGAGGGAAAGAGTGTCGCTCAATAGTTTCCGTGTTTCTGAGCTTGGGTTAAATGATTTAAAGCTTAAATTTCGGAAAGTAAATATGAACAAGAAAATAAATGCTTTCTTTGGATAAAAGAGAACTCAACAGGATTGAATTTCATCTACCCGTCAAATACTTAAACTTATTACTCAATTGCACTTAACCTAAATTACTCTTCAATATCATCATGTATCACTCACAACAGAGGTTATGTCTAACGTAAAGTTGAGATATCAACTATTTAGATCTATCCGCGATATCTCGCGCAACTCAACCAACACGGAGGCATTAAGAGTCGATATTTACTGTAATTACTAAGCCTAAATCTATCTCTAGAGTCTAGAACCTAGCAAATATTCATCCAAGAACAATATTTGAGAAGTATATGTCTATAGCAACTCAAATCCAAGCACAAAGCAAAAACAAGGATAAACATCAACATTAATTTGTAAACTAGATTTTATACAATACCATTAGCAACAAATATACATATAAAATCAGAGTAAACTTACATACAAACCCCATAAATGGAAACTACACAAGGAAGAAAGTCGAAGAATCAAAATCTCTCGCGGTGTCAATCACGATCAAAGAATCTCTGACCCAAATCATCGAGTTGCAACCTCCATTGATGTTCTCAAAGCTCAAAAATCTTAAAGAATGAAGGTGACACAATTGGGACTAAAAAATACCCAACCCATAACCTAAAAATCTGATTTAAACCTATTTATACAAAACTAAAACTCGCTGTGCGTGCTTAGCACCAAACATGTTGTGTTGAAAAAAATTCAGCACTTGTTCTCGCCATAACTTTTGAACTATAACTCCGATTTACGCACGATTTGAAGCGTTAGAAAACTTATTCAATGCTCTATATTACAATGACATAATATCATTTCTTTAATACCTATAAAAATAATATAAAAAACAATCAATCGAATGATATTTACACAAAAACATGATTATACTCAATATAAACGTATTTACAAACAAATTGATTGTAAAAAAACTAAAGAATCAAGCCTTAAGTGCCATTATTCACACTAAAAAACACCACAATTGGGCACTTATCAAAAGGAAGCAACTGTTTATTTCAGGTAATTTATTTACACCGTTACTAATATTAATTTCACAATATTTGTGCTACACACTTATTGATATTTCATTAGAACCATTTTCAGACATGAATCCTCTAGCATTTTCTAAATATCATCGGTTATGAGTGTAATGAAGGCTAATCTAAGGATTTTCCCCGTGCGTGCTCAACCGAGGGAATATGTAATCTTTTAAAAAATAGTGGCACTCCTATGAGTTACACCTCATTTGGTTATTGGGAGGGGTGAATTTTTTTTTATAAAATATTATTTGTTGTAATGGATGGAAGTTATGAATGCAGATTTACTGACAAAGAAGAGGAAGGATACATAACGGATGTATACCCAACTTTAAGAAACCTTAACTAGCAAGGTTTAGGCTTAAATATTTCATTGTTTACTTTTCCATGTTAATTGAGTGTATCACGACAATTTCTTATTTTCTAGAACTTGTGATATCTCTGAGTAGTTAATTGGTTATATTTGTTATATACTGAGGTTTTTTTGTTTGTTTAAAACTCTGAGCCTTTCCAAGTCTTAGTTGAATAAAATTGATCTGTTGTTAAACCCCTTTGAATCCTTTTATTCGGTGACATAACCATTTTAATAACTTAATTATTAGAAATATTAATCTTTCCGACTTCTTTGGAGTTAAGTAGAACTTTTATTTTTCCTTGTGATTTTCAAGCAATACTTTTGATTTTGACATAAAACCAGTTGTTAACTTGAAGATTCTAAATCAAACAATTGAAACTTAGGGGGCCAAAATTAAACAATTAAAAAACTTAGGGGAATAAAATCAAATAATTGAAATATGAGGGACCAAAATCAAATAATTGAGAAATTTAGAGGTCCAAATAATTGATAGGAAGCTAATTAAACATAAAGGTTAGTTGAATTTTCTAAGTGCAATCTTCATCACCACCTTTTATATTCTAGCACGCAATACCATACATAGTATTTTTAGATTATTGAACCTTAAAAGAATAAAATATATGTTGGGTCTGTTCACACGCTTTTTCTAAAAGGAACGTGTTCACACATTCAATTGAAAAAGATAGAATAAAATATATGTTGGGTCTGCAGTCTAGTTAGTCTGTACACAAAGCACAAGTGAAAAGTGAAGTGTCTGTTTTTGACCTTATGGTTTATTGCAACTTAATAAAATATATACTGTCACACACGTTCAATTTAATACAATATATGATTAATGTGTAACATTGTAAGCACGGTGGGGTGATCATTTTTTACTTCATTTGTTACTGTAACCTAATAAAATGTATGCATGATAACTGTAATAATCATATGCAGTCCATTTCTTTTCTTACACAAACTAATTTGGATGGCAATGTCACATTGTTTCATCACTCTACTGATTCTCCTCCTGCTTATCAATGCTAGCAGCAGTCATGATCATGATGAGTGCAGAGAATCATCCTTCCAACTCTTTGATGAATCATCCCAACATAAATGTCTTCATCCTCAGTATTGTCTATACTGTACTCAAAACAAGAAAACCATAATCTCACTCCCTACAACTTCAGGTCCAATTCAATTCTCCGTCGATGAAATTGATTATGAATCAAACCAGATTTCAGTTTCGGACCCGGAAAGTTGTCTTCCTACGAAGTTACTCATACTGAAACTTAACAGTTCACCATTTCTGCCTTACCGATTTGTTTTAGATTCAGAAACAAAACTTTCTTTCTTCAACTGCTCTTCAGTTAAGAAACATCACCTGAGAAACCAAGATCAGACATCCCAAGAGTCGCAAGATATGAATACATGCAAAATTTACGCTGCTATATCCGTTGACAGTATCCTCAAATTGGACCTTGTATCATGTACTAAGATGTTTGACGTCAGTGCCGCTATCAGTATAACGGGACTTACATATAATCAACTCGGTTTGAGTTGGCCTAAACCAAATTGTGCAGCCTGTGAAGCAGAAGGGAAGAATTGTAGATGGAGCAGCAACGGCGTAAAAGGTGAAGTTGAATGTTTTGAGTGCAACAAAAAACTAAAGACGAATCAAATTCCAAAATCGGTTATTTATGCTAGTGCAGGTTCAATTATATTGGGTTTAATCACCGTTGTATTTATTAAGATTTATTTGTATTTTAGAGAGAAAGAAGAAGATCAAGTTAGAATTGATAAGTTTTTAGAAGATTATAGAGCACAAAAGCCTGCTAGATTTTCATATTCCGATATAAAAAGAATCACAGGCGGATTTAAGGAGAAGATAGGAGAAGGAGCTCACGGAGTTGTGTTTAAAGGAAAACTCTCTAGTGAGATTCTGGTGGCTGTGAAAATTCTCAATAATTCACCAGGAGAAGGAAAAGAGTTCATCACTGAAATGGAAATTATGGGAAAAATCCACCACATCAACGTAGTTCGTTTGCTTGGCTTCTGCGCAGATGGAATTCACCGCGCTCTTGTGTACAATTTTTTTCCAAAAGGCTCGTTACAAAGTTTCATATTTTCACCTGAAGAAAAGGACCATTTCTTGGGGTGGGAAAAGGTGCAACAAATTAGTCTTGGTATAGCAAAAGGAGTTGAATATCTTCACGAGGGTTGTAACCATCCAATTCTTCACTTTGACATCAACCCTCACAATGTTTTGTTAGATGACACTTTCACTCCAAAAATTTCAGATTTCGGTCTTGCCAAATTATGTTCCAAGAATATTAGTATGGTGTCCATGACAGCTGCTAGGGGAACTTTGGGATACATGGCGCCCGAAGTTTTGTCCCGAAATTTTGGGAATGTTTCTCTTAAGTCTGATATTTATAGTTATGGGATGTTGTTGCTTGAAATGGTTGGTGGAAGAAAGAATGTGGACTCATCATCTGCACAAACTTTCCATGTATTATATCCGGATTGGATCCATAACTTATTAGAAGGAGACATACATATACGTATTGAAGATGAAAGTGATGTTGAAATTGCAAAGAAACTCGCAATTGTTGGACTTTGGTGCATCCAGTGGCAGCCAATGAACCGTCCATCCATAAAAACTGTCATACAAATGTTGGAAACAAGAGATTACAGTCAGTTAATTTGTCCTCCAAACTTGTTTCATTCAACCACTTGTATTACCACTGGTGAAAGCAGCTTAGCCAGACAAACTTTCCAAATGGAAATGATTCAGGAATAATCATTTGACTTATTCCTTTATTATTGATAAAATTAAACATTTCAATTTGCAAAAACTTAGCATTTGTATTTTTTAGACCAGTATGTTTCAGGTGTGGTTTTGTAAATATTTTAGTTTTTATAAGGAAATATTATGTTGTGGACTTTCTCTCTACATCTCTCTTTTATCACGAAAATTCCTTGTCAGAGACATAGATTGCAAAATGAAACAATTAGTCCTATCTGACTCACATAACTGTCTTTCTAATCTCTTTTTAACATACAATTTGTCATTATTTTATCCTTTTCGTCTTCAACCAGATTTTCCCTTCAGCAGCAACAACGTTACTTTCTTTAGTTGTTCTTCAGTTGGACAACGCCATCTCAAAAGCTGGGACGATACAAACCCTGGAGCACAAGACATGTTGTCTTGTCCAATATATGTCGCTGATTCTATTGAAAGTGTCGTTGATCTAGACTTATTAAGCTGTACTATACTGTTTGATAAAGTTCTTCCAATAGAAGCACTTGATATAGGGCTAAACTTTCTCCAATTGAATTGGTCCGAAACAACTTTTGATAGTCGATATTTAGAATATGAGCTGCACAACAAATCAAAGAAGCGCACATCTATTATTTTGGGAATTCAAAGTACAGTCTCCATGACTGCAGCGAGAGAAACATTAGAGTACAATAGTACATGGCACCTGAAGTTTTTTTTAGAAATTTTGGGAATGTCTCTTATAAATCTGATAATATATAGCCCGGTACGTTGCTGTTGGAGATGGTTGGAGGAAGAAAGAATACTAATACAATCATGGGTGAAGAAAATTTCCAAGTTTTGTATCCAGATTGGATCCACAGTTTGCTCAAAGGGAGAGACATACATATTCCAATTGACGAAGAGGTAGATTTTAGAATTATAAAGAAGCTAGCAGTTTTAGGACTTTGGTGCATTCAGTGGCACTCTGCAGATCGTCCGTCTATGAAAACTGTGCTGCAGATGCTACAAAGAGAGGGAGACAAGTTAAAAGTTCCAACCAATCCTTTCAATGCTTCATCTTCGGCTAATACAACTGCAAATACTACTGCAGGATATTTAAATTTAGAACTAGAAGTGATTCAAGAATTAGACTAGCTTAAATAAAATTAACATAATAATTAACACCAAATGATCCAATAATTAACATGAAGAACATATAAGTATCACACTATTTTATCCTATATGGTAATATAATAGTTATCCAATATTTAGCATGAAGAATAAATAGCCCAATATTGATCCTGTATGGTAAAATAGGTCAAATTACCATATACATAAGTTCAGTATAATAGTTATCCAATAGACGGATGTAGAATTACATGAGAAAAAGTGTTTAAGACAGTAGATGCATAAATATTCATGAAATGTTCTCTATTAGAGAATTAGCTTCTATTTCCACAGAATCATAAGAACCACTAGTGTAACCACTTGACATCGTTTGGTCCAAGCTGCTTCTTTGATTGTTTTCAATGGTTTCATTGGGATAAAGAAGTGGCTTTGGAGGCATGTTAAGACTTTCAACATCTCCTTCGAGCATTTCCACGACTTTGTTCATTGAAGGAAGATCATCAGGTTTCAATTGTATGCACCAGAGTGCGACTATGACCATCTTCTTTATCATTTTCTTTTCCTCTTCAGTGGTATCTTCCATTTCTATGTCTTGCTCTTTTTCAACTTGATCATAAATCCATAAAGGAAAGTAAAGTTGGCTGGAATGTTCTGCATGGACATTTAGGTTTTTTCTTTTACTTGCCATTTCCATCAAAAGCATCCCAAAGCTATAAACATCGGCCTTATAAGACACTCCTCCAATATTTTTGTAGAACAATTCTGGAGCCATATATCCAATTGTTCCTCTCGCTGCAGTCATTGTGATGATGCTATTCTCTGCCGGATATAACTTAGCCAATCCAAAGTCAGAGACTTTTGGGATGAAGTTCTCATCAAGAAGAATGTTGTGAGGCTTAATATCAAAATGCAAAATCTTCATTTCACATCCATGATGGAGATAAGCAATTCCACGAGCTACTCCAACTGCTATGTCAAAAATTTGGCTATAGCTTATATTTTTACTCCCTTCTTTAGAGAAAATAAATTTATCAAGAGATCCATTAGGCATGAAATCGTAAACAAGAGCACGTTTTGATCCCTCCGCACAAAATCCAATTAATTGCACCACATTCAAATGATGTATCCTTCCGATGGTTGCTACTTCACTAATAAAGTCTTGTCCATTACCTTTAGACTCACGCAACATCTTGATTGCCACACAAGGTCCACTACGAAGATTTCCTTTAAACACAGTGCCAAAGCCTCCTTCACCTAACTTGTCTTTGAAACCTCTAACCATTTTCTTAATTTCTTTGTATGAATATCCGATGGGATTGAGGTTGTTTTGTTGCTGTAGATATACTTCGATATATTCAAACATTGACAAATGTCTTTTCCTCCGTTTGTATATCAACAAAGCAATAAATAATGTCATCCCAAAGAGAAATCTAGCCACTAAAAACGACGTTAGAGCATATTGTCCTATCAAAACTCTTAAGGGATACTCGCCACTTAACATGTTGGAAATAAAAGGATGTCGGTTGAAGGGTGCTTTTATAGTTTCAAGCAATACTGTAACATAAATCACAAAATAGATAGAGTTAAAACATTATAGACCCATGAGGTGAATCCCCCTTAAAACATTATAATATTGATTAATTCAGATATCTTAAAATTGATATAATTTATAAATTATGATTAATAATAATAAATATTATACTGTATATAATTCTATTCTAATTCTAATTATAAATTAAAAAATAAAACTGATAAAAATTTTCATTATTTTTTGATAAATTTTATATTAATAATTACTAAAATTATAACTAATACATAATAATTATGATTATATAAAAAATAAATACATTAATAATTATTCAACAAAAATTTAAAATAAAAGAGATCAAGTAAAAATAGAATTATTTACTACTCTATTTATATTTTAATATAAATTTCAAATTACATAGTTTTTTAAAATAATAAATAAAAAAACACAAATATAAAAATTATTTTAATAACTAATTATAATAAACAATCATTTATATATAAAATAACTTTTAGCTTTAAAATTGTTTTGGAAATTTTTTTTATAAAATAAATTTTTTTTAACTATAAAATTAAAAAAGAGGATAGTAAAAAAGAAAATAGACCTGTATGAAATAATTGGACCAAAAAAAACATCATGTCATATTCTAGAAATATTTGCATGAAAATCATCTTAAATTCATTTTCTTAAAAAAAGATTATATTTAAGATTTAATTTTTTAGTTGAAATCATAGAATAGTTATAATAATTAATAAAGAAATATATATTTAATCATAGGTAAGAATATGCCTTAAGTTTATGTTTACCGAAGAATTTTCCAATGACCATAAAACCTTTTTTGAATTAGAATGGTAAAAACTCACCTTTCCAGATATATACGATAGAATCTGCAACAAAAAATTGAATTAAATGAGCAAATGTGAGATGATAATAAAATAATAATTCGTACACTAACAAAAATCTAACACCTCTTCTTAAAAAAATAATTCTAACACCTCTTCTTACCAAAATAAATATTACATCTTTTTTAGTTTAAGAATTTTTAATACAAAACTTAAACTTTATGCGGACTAAAGAATTTATTTAAAAATAATATCAGCGTAAAACAATACTACATAGGGTTTAATGGTGATGCACTCTGTAAAAAAGTTTTACACTGTCATCCAATAAAAATATATCATTATGCCATGTCATTTCACTAATTTAAAAATAACAGTATGACTTGGTAGGATACATGGTCGTGATTGGTTGACAGTGTAAAACTTTTTTATACTGTCAGTTCATCACCCTTTTTCTCTATTACCTATCCAATCCATTAAAATTATTATACTTATCATATTATATTGTCATTTTTAAATTAAAAAAAATTGATTTGAAACGTCCTCATATTTTTTCTCTTTTTTCAATAAAAAAACACATTGATGCTGAAATTAAAAAAAATTAAAAGAATAATTAATATTAAATAAGAAATCTTACCTTTAACGAATAAACGCAGCTGGGGCCATATTCCTGGACCATAGAAATATAGAAATGTCACTTTGGTTTTAACATATTGTTATCACATCAATACAATAAAAAAAATACTTTTAAATTTTCATTTACATTAACTATTTATTCTTAATAATATTTATATTCTTATTTTTTGAAATAAATGATATCTTTTAATTTGCTCCATTTACCAAGAGAGATACCTTGGCAAAGAGTGTTTTGGAAGTTCCACCTGTTTATGCCATGATGACTAACCTTCTTCTTAAGGTGTGTCTTATTAATTATTTGTTTTTATTAATTATTTTGTGATATAATAATTAATTAATTATGTGTTTTGTGAACATATGTGTCATATATGCGTTGGATTATTGGATGTGAAAATGATAAAATGATTAATTGGATCTAATAATAATAATAGGATGAGTAAAGGTGGGGTGTGGATTAGTAAGCCCATTAGTGTAAAAATTATGTTGGTAAGAGTTTAACTAAAACAAGAAAATAGAAAGTTACAAGAAGTGAAAGAAAAGAAGATTTCATCTAAGGTAAGGGTGAGTTTTCATATGATTATGGGTTATATAATGTATGTGATGGGTAGTAACATGTGTAGGATTTTGGGATTTTCAATTTCTAGGTTTTGACATTTAGGTTTTGATTTGAATCCATGAAATTGATGATTTAATCATGTTTTGATGTTAGTAATTGATTCTATATGATGATTACATGTTATTATGCTTCTATTTCATGAACTATGGCTGTTTGGATGAGGTTTATGGTGAAAAATCGTGTGAAACATACTCTGTCTGAAGTAGAATTTTTTCTGGTTTTTCATGAACGGGCTTAGCGCGGTGGGGGGCGCATAGTGTGACCTGCTTTGTGAAATTATATATTTTTATGAACTGAATTGGATCATGTATGCTATTGATTTATCATGAACTGTCATGAATTTTCGGAATATGTTTGGATGACTTTTGAGGCAATTCTTCGTATGAACATAACACTTGAATTTTATGTATATGTATGTTGTGAATTGCAATTGTTTGAGATTAACATTGTTGAGCTTTGTTTGCTATATGTTAATTGTGGTGTGTTGGATTAGTGTATGTTATGAATGTGTTTCATGTGTGATTGATAACATGATATATGTATGTTTGTGCAAATGTGAGGTGATCCATATGTGATGAATGGTGTGATATATGTTTGTATAATTAAGATTTGGAGATGATCTTAATTGCATATAACTGTTGGTATTTGCACATGCATTCATTCAACGGGAAAAAGGAGATGTTCGTTAGTTTCGTGGAAACTAGTGACTTGTCCCAAACCTTGGAGATGGGGTTGAAGAGGACGAGCTTATTTTGGTGTTTATTTGCCTGAGGGATGGACGCGGTGATACCACTAAGGATAATAATTGGTATCACATGCATATTACATTAAGTCGCATTTGGAGTCACATGTGTTGATGTGAAATGTGTTTTGGTGTGCTTATGTGATATTTGTGTGAATGGTACTTGGTGATAATTGTGAGTTGATTACTTTGTTAACTTGAATCGTAGAGCTATGTTGTATATGTAAACATGCAAATTATGTGAAAAAGTGTTGAATACTTGAATGTATGAAGTGTGATTAATTCTATGAATGTATGGTGTTATGCATACCCAATTCTTCCACGACCCCCATTTCCTTCTCTTATGAGATTTTATTATTATATATTTCTATAATGATATGAATTCTCACCCTTCTGTTGAAATGATGTTTTGTACAACATCACTCAGGTACTGAGGAGTAGAGGTGCTTGCTTGCAAGGATTTAGTCGTGGAGCTATTCCTTTGTTTATCATATTTCTAGGTAGTGAGTCATGCTCTGGTTATGTAATACGGAGACACGTTTGATTCATGTTGTTTTTAGAGATGTTTGATAAACTGTCTTTATATTTTGGTGTATTCGAGATTATGTGATGTTTGGCCTTGGTGCCTAATGCTTTTATGCATGACTATCTATTATGAGATTATATGATTGGCATCGTTTTGAAATGTTTAAATTATTACGCTGTGATATGCATATGAAACATGAATTTAAATGTGTGTTATGAATATGATCAGGTGCATCTGTGTGTGCATCTGTGTTTTGTTTTGTTTGATTTTGAAATACACGTGACACCCTCTTTTGATATGCATGCTATTTTACTTTGATTATGCAATACATTTGTCATGGGGTTTAGAGAGTGTTACATGTGTTAATGATATTCAGAAGTTGCAACGTGATTTCATCTTGGGTGACACTGACATAAAAAAGCATCATTTTGCTAACATGGAGACTATAACTTTGGCCAAAAATTATGGAGGTCTAGGACTGAAGAGATCTTGAAGTCATGAAGCAGGCTTGCATAATGAAATTAGGATGCAAGTTGCTTAATAATGATGGTGACTTATGGTGAAATGTTTTGAAAGGTAAATATCGTAATTTAAGTATGCATGGAAGTCTGAAGTCCAAGAGTTCAGATTATATTATTTGGAAGGTCGTTGTTAGAACATTACTAAAGCTTTTTGAGACTGGCATTTGGAGGATTGGAGATGATAAATCTATTAATGCTTGGAGTGATAATTGAGTGGAGCTAGGGAAGTTTATAAATGATTTTAATCTGAATATCCCTACTGATCTGATTGGAGCAAAGGTTAGTGATTTGGTGGATGATGATGGTGACTGGAAGTGGCCACTCCTAGAAGATTGTATACCGCATTGTTTAAGACTATGCATCTATGCAATTCCTCCTCCTATGGTGGGACAAGAGGTAGATATGCTACTTGTGGCTAGCAATGAAGATGGTTCCTTTTCTGTTGGAGACATGAATAGAAAAATGAAGTAGGAAAATTAGGGTGAAACAAAACAAAATTTGGAGCAATATTCGGGCGCTGCAATTTCCAAAAAGAGTAAGGATCTTCATTTGGCATCTTAAGCATGATAGACTATTAACTAATTTTAAAAAGAGTAATTGCTGAATTGGTTCTGGTGAATGCAAGGTGTGCGAAAATGTTTGCGAGACAATGATTCATGCTCCTAGAGATTGTAAGTTGGCCAGGAAATCTTGGGATAATTGTGTTTCTCCAAGCCTTTTGAACGAGTTCTTTCAAGCTAATTTGAAAGATTAGATTCTTCTTAATATTAATGCTTCGCCGTATGGTGACATAGATTGGTGCAATTATTGGGCAATTGGTTGTCATACTATTTGGAACTGGAGGAACAAGGATATCCATGTAGAGAATTACACTAGAAATTTCAACACTATCTCTTATATTGGTGATCGGGTGCAAGATTATACGAACGTTGTGATGATGAATAAAAAGGTTATTGATAGGAATCAGGTGGTAAGCATGATCAGATGGAATCCACCGAGAGATTCTTATGTTAAACTTAACGTTGATGGATCACGTGGAGAAGATGACATGGAAAGATGTGGAGGGGTCAATAGGAATACTGAAGGAAGATGGATTTATGGTTTCTCCAAGTTAGTTGGTAAATGAAGTGCCTTTATGGCTGAGATATAGGGGATCTTTGAAGGCCTCAATCTCTTAGTTGCGAGTGGATTTGTGAAAGTTGAGGTAAATGTTTATTCTATAAGAGAAATTTAAGTTATTACCATGTTTGGTAAGAATAAGATTATGAGTTCGTCTTTGGTGCACCAAATTCTTCTTATCTTGGCTGAGCTTGAAGTTGGAGATAACTCACACTTTTAGGGAGGCTAACCTTTGCTTGGACTCCAGCCTTCCATATTACCAAAAAAATTCTTTTTATAACAAAAATTGAAGAAATACTATGGAGAAAGTTATCCTGGTGGAGGAGAGTGACATATGTGTTTATCCTAAAGAAGAGAAACAACTATGGGAAGAAGTTTGGATTTGCAAGGTTCAAGGCGACTGAAAACACTGACTACTTGGAGAGGGATCTTAACAACTGATGGATTATTCTATAAAAGTTAATGGTTAATGTCTCAAGATTCTCAAGAGCCAAAGAATACAAAAGCCAACAACAAGAACGAAAACAACAAGGCAGGAACCAAATAGAAAAATTAAAAACTCTGAGAAGGAGGAATAATCACGAAGCAGACTTAAATTGACAACAGGAGGACTGTATAGGAACGAAGAAGGTGATAAGCAAGGAGCAAGATGGTAATGCAAGGAAGGATTTATCATATGTACATGCAGTAATTAGACAATAAGCTCAAAGGCATCATGAACCTCAAAGGGAAATTCAAATGAAAAGTGGAAAGGTTTGACATATAAGTAAAAAATAGAAGATGAAACCTGGTTAAAAAATGAATTTGTGGGGACCATGTACATACTAGATGATATTATAGGACTACAAGGAAAATTCATGGAAGCAAGAATCTACTCTATCTCCACTAGATATATAGGAGGCAAAAATTATTTATGGGGGCTTAAACGAAAAATGAAAGTATGCATGAGTTGATAAAGGAAGAGGAAACAACACCATGAAGATGGTGTAACATTATTTCTCAATGGATTCTGACATACCCTAAAATTTTCCCACTATAGTTCAAGACAATTTGTCTCCTCATACTCAAGTATTCTCAATTGCCCAAGAGTATTCAAGGTTTCCACCAGATAAAAGCTTCTCCTAAGTGACTGGCCAAAATTAGGGTTTTGATTCTTTTCAAGGAAACTGAGCTTCTAGGGCCTCAAATGGACTTCATGGTATCTTATAAGACCCAGGGTATCCTCATACCAAGTTTCAAGTTTTGATTCACAAGATTTCCCAGTCAATTCCTCAAAAAGTACGTAAACTCAACTTTAACTAGCCATAAGTCTCTCATACTTTATTAGAAATTCCTCAACCAAAGCTCATTTTCAAGGAAATTCAGTTCTCTACAACTTTGATGTTGGGTCCAAGACTAAAAAATGCACCATATGAGATATATGAGCCAAAACATTACAGGTCCTTCAAGAAACTCGCAAAAAGCTGTTTTTTGTCAGGAGCCATATCTTCAGGATAAAATTATCAAATGTAAAAAAGGTCTCAAAGTGGCTTGTAGAAGACATCTTGAGTTTTCCAAAAAGCATAAGAACATATTCATAGGATAAAAATTGAGTGAGTTATGACTGTCATAAGTTGGGAAAATTTGAGGAAAAGCATATGAAAGCACAAGTGAGGAATTTTGAATCTTTTGAATAATGGGCTTATAAGTTTGGACTTTTCACGTAATAATAAGTTCATTAAAGGCCCAAATACTATTTGATATTTATTTTATGGTTTTATTATATTTATTTTTGAATATATTTACTTAAATTCAATATAAATAAAAAAATCTAAAATAAATCAAATTAATTCATACAAAACATCCCCATTCATTAAATCAAATCCAAAATCACCATCAAAGAGCTATAACACGTGAATAAGATTGGAGCAAAAATAGATTGGAGCAAAAATGGAAAGTTTAGAATCAAGAATCAAATCAATCTTTTTCTTCAATCAACATTTGATTTCTTTCCAAATCATTTTGACCTAATTCATCCCACATATATAAACACAACATGGCAGTCTTAAAAGGGATGAAAAAATTGCAAGACCTAGCCTCAAAAACAAGTTCCAAACTTCCAAAGTTTCAAAGACAAGGGCAAGTCGAAAGTTCCCTACACATCCACTCTACAGATCAAATTCTCGTTCCATTCAATTCACAAGGTGTTATAGAGTAAGTGTGAATGAATTACATCACGTAACCATACCAAAAATTTGTGTTCTATGATTCACATATTCATACATTTTTGTTAATTTCGTATCTCATTATTTAGTGTATTTCAATACGAGCTAACAGTTTCTTTGAGGTCTTGGCATGTTTTAGAGAAGGTATGGATCAATGGTTGGGAGTTATAACATGTAAAACCTTGTCCACCATTGTTAGGGCATAACAAGAATGGAGTTTCGTTCTCATACATCCAGCCTGTTTCAATCCAAACGGACGACACCACTGTGTTCGCAACCATCCCTTTAGTGGATCTGGTTGCCTTTTAACATTGTTTGGTTCATACTCCTTATTGTTTCAAATCGCAGGTATGGTGAAAAGGAACCTGCAGAAAAATACGCAGGTAAATCCGTGGCAGAAATCCCAGAAAAAATCGCAGGTGCCAATGGAGAATAAGATGAATAGTGGTGTTGAAAACGCTGGCCCCACGCTTGACCACACAATTGGCTGGTCAAAAATTCTTTTTCTCTTCCCATCCACCCTTGGTCGGTCAACGGGTCTCCCCTCTTCTATCCACTTGTGATTGGTTGCTAGTACAACATATGGGGCCCAGTCGGAGCTTTTTGATTGACTTTTTTCCATTAATAGTTATTTTCATATATTATATTCGTTTGGTGTTTATGTTTCAACAACAAAACACAGCGCGATTGGCCAGAAGGAGGTGTTGGTGACCCAAGGGACCTGGGCTCGATCCCAACGTCCCACATGTTATTTTCTTTTCTTTTTTGTTTGTTCGTGTTCCTGCAGATCCAATGCATCCTGCCCCATGCTTCCCACGACGCACTCCCCATCTACGCCATCATATCATGCTAGAGTTGGATCTAACGTTCCTGAACATGCAGTTCCATCATGGACCCTCAGAACCTTGCCACACTGGATCCAGCGCTGTATTTCCTAATTTTTTTTTACACTTCTTTTCTTTTTAATTTCTTTTTCTATATTAACTACTGACTTTTTTTAATGCTAATAAATAATTAACCCATTAAATTTTAGAATTAGGTTTTTTCATCACAAAATTAATTTTATAATTATACTAATTAATTTGTTTAAATCATAAAAAATACCAAAATTGTTTTGTCTCTTTTTTTTATCTTATAATTAATTAGTGAAATTAGGATTTAGGTTAATGATTAGGTTAAGATGTAATTAGACATGAGTTTTAATCAATTATATTTTTTGGTACATATTTTAATTAAATAAGTAATTAGGATTAATTTTAATTAATTAGTAATTAGGTTAAAAAATAGTTTTTATAACCTTAATTTTTCCCTAACCCTAACTTTTCCAACTCTAATTTCTCCCGAATTCTCTTCTCATCTCTAAACTCCTTTGAATGTCGCGTGATTGATTATTTATTTATTTAATTTCCTGTTATTTAAATATTAGAAATCGATGTATAGGTTGCAAGGTTATTTTTGTAATAGCATAGGACATTATTTTTCTGCTCTTTACTTTCCGCACCATATAACTGCGATATACTTGTTAGATGTATGGCTAATAGGATTGCATGACAAGACTAAGTAATTGAAACATTAGCTCGCTAATTTCAAATATTAAATATCTGAACATAACACACTCCTTTTTTCTGTTCACACACTCACCTCCAGGGTTTCCCCTCTTATGCTGCCTTTCGAAAAATAATAGTCAAGTCCCTCAAGCATAGGAATGCCTTAGCCTATGCTGCCTTCGATTCAAAATCACCATGTCCCTCCAATTTAAAGATCACAGTCCCTTCGACGTCGCCTTCGATATAAATGATCTTGTCCCTCGATTAAATGGTGATAATCCCTTAGATGGCTAAGGTATCCTTACTGGTTGCCTTTATGACTATTCATATCTCATAGGACTTCCTACCCTGTTTATGGTATGGATATCCCCTATGACGATTCGATGACCCTTTGATGACCCGCACATCCAATGTATAGGACTACCTACTTTCATATGGTATGGATAGTACTATCGTTCAAGGAAAGTCTTTAGAATAGGAAAGACCTTACGAACTTAGGGTAGGTAACTCTTAAGTGCTTGCTTACAAACAAATCAAATGCTTTTCACATCTCGTTTTCTAACGTTGTCTTTTTAGACATTTTCAAAACAAATTGTTTTTCTAAACACACACAACACTTTCAAACATTTCAAACAAACAAGTGAGCTAAGCAACTAAGAGCCCGTAGATAACTACAGATGAAAAGGGTGCTTACACCCTCCCTTTTCATAACCTACCCCCTGAACTCAATCTCTTTTCAAAGAAGATCTTTCCTGTTCTTTTATAACTTTCCTAATTGGATAAAATAAAAGTCGGTGCCGAATCTTGCTCACCGCAACATTGTTTGAGAAAAATAAAGTCAGTTCTCCCACCGTGTTACAGACTCCAAACCAAACACTTGGAGAGAGATTATGTTGGATTTGTATACATGGTATCCCCTTAAATGCTTGGAGAGAAGACTTTTTCAAACTTGTTACTCCCTCCGTCTCATAATTAGTGTCTCATTTGTACTTTTTCCATGTCTCAAAATAAATGTCTCTTTAGAATACCAATGCAACATTTATTATTTTTTTCCACTACTATACCCCTATATATTAACTTTCACGTTTTTCAACAACTCCACTACCTATAATAAATAAGGGTACTTTAGTAAATAACATTAATTTTATCATGAAAATCATCACATCTAATCATTTTCTTAAGAACCACGCAAAACTCAAATAAGACATTTATTATGAGACGGAGGGAGTATTAATAAGATTAGATCCTACATGCGGCAAGATGCTTCTACTATTTACAAAGATAGATTGGATATGGCACGTGTCTTGATTAGAACTATGTTAATAGTGACCAATTAGAATCATGGAGGATGCTCTTGCGCATCCTTTTCCTGTGCAAGGAAGACATACAATATTATAAAATGAGAGCAATTCGTATTCATATGACACAATAATTACAACATCAAGTAATGAACTAGATGAGAGAGATATTGCTGAATCTCGAGGACAATGGGATGATTTTGAACCAAGAGCATCCAAGGTTGATTATGATGATGTGGCATTAATTATTAAGTTGTCAGACAAAGGATTAATGGCGACACATTGGGTGGAGGGAGAAATAAATGAATTGCACTCAATAAAAATGCTTGAGAGAGAAACGTGTGAAAACCTGTCTAGGAATTGTGTTGAAAAGGAATATTCAATGTAGATATCCATGGTCAGGAAAAGAGAATGTTGTTGGAAACATCATTTGAGGGGGCCTAATCTAAGGAGGCCCAAGACAACAATAATAACATTGACCCAAGCGGAATCCAACCCATATCAGGAAAAGCAACTCAAGGGTTTGGCATGAGGGATTCAGATTCAACAAGCAAAAATCTTCCTAAGGTCCAAGCAATGAATCATGTAGAACAAAATACAATAGAACCCGAGGCAAAGGATGTAAATCCCAAATCGAAAGATGATAAAAAATTTGAAGCTTGCAATCAAGTGGAAGAAATCTAAATTAATGTTGGTTATCAAAGGAAGGCAACAAGTCGAGGAGCATCTGTGGAGGTCCTTAGAGTTTCAAAATTAATCTCTCTTTAAGAAGAACCATCGAAACCTAATCAAATGTATAAAAAAAAGAAGGAAAAGAGGAAGAAAAGGTGTAACTGCACAAGAAACAGGCCCAAAGGGCCCCCTCAATATCAAGTGATTATATCTTAGATATAAACATAAATTGGAGAAATAGGGTCATAAAACATGGTGAAGTTGTTGAAGCAGCTGAAGGAGTGTGAGGCTTTGGTAAAGAGGTATGGCTAGTAAAAACTAGTGAAGATGATGAGGTTCTATAAGAATTATTTAATTTAGAGGAAAGAGATAGAAAAGCATCTACGATCCAAAACATGGAGATGACATGAGATCCATAATCTTCGGATCTTCGGCCATACCATAGAGAATTCTATAATTATGTTGTGATTTTGTTTTTCAATGTGAGAGTCCTTGGAGGAATTGCATAGAAGATTGGAGTTCAAGCCCTTATATGAAAACATAAACCTACTGTAATATGTATTCAAGAATCAAAATTATAATATTTTAATGAATTTGAGTGTAAAAGTCTTTGGGGGAACCAATGAGTTTTGATTTTCTTTCAAGCCTGCTGTCATTCGTTCGGGGGGTCTAATCACAATTTAGGACTCAAGTGTTCTATATGTATCTAATTCGTATTTGGGGGAGTCACTTTGAATGTGTTGAAGGGGAAGAATATGTTAATTTTAAATGTCTATGCTCCATGCGAAGCAAACAAGAAGAAATATCTTTGGGAAGAGATACTGACGTTTTTGAGCCAAAAAAAATTTAAGAGATGGTTCATAGCGGAGGATCTCAATTTGATTAGAAACAAGTGAGAAGTAAAATCTAAGTCACCTTACCAACGTCATGGCGAAATGACGCAGTTCGACGAGTTCATAGTTGAATTGGAGGCTTTTGACTTGTCTCTAATAGGTCGGAGATTTACTTGGTATCAAGAAATATGTGGATCAATGAGCCGTATTGAAAAATTCTTAATTTCGAAAGATTGGTTATCCTCGTGGACAGATTCTTCACGATGAGAGTTAGAAAGAGAACTATCAGACCATTGTCATATTATCTTAAAGTGTATATTTTAGGATTGAGGGCCCCAACCCTTTAATATTCTAAAATGATGGAGTATAGACGATGGGTATAGCAAAATGGTTAAAGAATTGTGGGGTGAACTGATCTCGAAGGGTAGTGGGATATGTGCTTAAGGAGAAATTAAAGGATATGAAGCAGGGGCTTAGGGAGTGGCATAAAAACACTGTCAAAATCTAGAAGAAATAGAAAGGCTTGAATTAAAAGGTGGGGACTCAGAACTATCGGAGGAAGAAATCAGGTTAATGCGAAAATGTAACGCCAAGCTCTTTCAACTCCCAAATTTGCATAACATCATCTTACATAACACGTTTAGACAAAAATGGATAGAAGAGGGTGACTCAAACCTAAATTTCTTTCGCTGGTGCATTAATTCAAGAAGAAGGGTGAATGAAATCAGCAGTTTGGAATTAGAGGGTGCAAGGGTGTCAACAACCACAAAATTGAAAAATGGAATCTGCCAACATTTCAAAAAATCACTTCAGGAACAAAGACAAAAATATTATCTCAATGGAGAATTTTACTTTCAAGAATATCTCTATAGAAGATAATAGGACTCTCGATTCAGAATTGTTGGGAAAAAAATTAAATCGATAGTGTGAGAGTGTGAAGACTCAAAAAGCTCGGGTCCAGATGGAATCACCTTTGACTTTATAAAAGAGATTTAGGAATGCATTAAAGGATATTTCATAAGATTCTTATCGGAATTCTGTGAGCATGGCCGAATTTTGAAAGGAATGAATAACTCGTTCATCAGTCTAGTTCTAGAAAAAGATAGCCCTCAAAGAGTAAGAAATTTTTGTTCGATTTCTCTCATCGGATGCATGTATAAGGTACAATCTAAGTTTCTAGCAAATAGGTTGCAGATGAATTTTCAAGATAAAATTTCATGCTAATGGTTTAATGGAAATATTTAAAGCAAGGTTAGTAGCCAAAGACTATAATCAAATTAAACATTCAGAGTACCTTGACACTTAGTCACAAGTGCTAAATTATCAACTGTTAGACTGGTTTTCCCTCTTACCTCCATCAATAACTGGTCCATACATCAATTAGATGTCAATAATGTATTTCTTCACGGTGAACACAAAAAATATGTGTACATGGTCATTCCTCCTTGCATTAAAACATCCAAACTAAACTAAGTGTGTAAACTTAAAAAGTCATTCTATGACCTTAAGAAAGCTACTAGGAAGTGGTATGAAAACCTTACATCATTCTCCTTGATAATGATTACATTCAAGCCAATGTTGATCATTCATTATTCACCAAGAAATACACAGTCATTTAGTCTACTATTAGTATATATTGATGATATAATAATTGTTGGGAACTCTTTGAAACAATTTCACAAGATCAAAGCAATTTTACATCACTAGTTCAAAATAAAAAAACCTTGGCAAACTGAAATATTTTCTGGACTTGGAAGTTGCTCACTCCAAAAAAAGGTATCTCCTTATGCCAAAGTAAATATTTCTAAGATCTAATATCTAACATAAGTTTTCTTGGTTCTAAACCACTTAGCACACATGCATATTCTTCTATTAAGCTTATTCAAGATAATGGCCATGCATACAATGACATCCCAAGCTATAGAAGGTTAGTTGGCCACTTGCTTTACCTAACCACTACAAGACCTAACACCACCTTCATCACTCAACAATCAAGCCAATTTCTTAACAAACCATCTACAATCCACTTTAATGCGGCTACAAGGATCCTTTGATACTAGTTGAAGCAATGCACTGCTCGAGGTCTGCTGTTTCGACGAGATTCTTCACTTAATCTCATTGGATTCTCTAATGCTAATTGGAAAGGATATGAAGAAACCAGAAGATCAATCTTAGGCCAATGTTACTTATGAAAATCTTTGATTTCATGGTGCATGAAGAAACAATTAGTTGTATCCAAGCCTTCATCAGAAGCTGAATATCGCGCCTTAGCTAATGCAACTAGTGAATTACAATAGTCTATCTATTTGCTTGAAGACATCGAGATTTCATCAACCAAATCACCAATTCTCTGTTGTGACAATCTAAGTGTTATTCACATAGCTGCAAACCATGTGTTTCATGAACGTACCAAACACTTAGAAATTGATTGTCATCTTGTTCTAGAAACACTTCAAATTGGTTTACTCAAATTGTTGCACATGCCTTCCAAGAATCAAGCAACTAATTTCTTCACTAAATCTCTTCTATCTCAAACATTTCATACGCTTTTATCTAAGTTGACGATGATGAATATCTATCCCCTACTTGTGGGGAGGATAACATATAATGAAGATGGAAAAGAAGTTACAAGTTAGTTAGATCAATAACTAACTTGCAATGTAAACTTTTCTCGTTTAGAAAGTTAGTTAGTGGATTGTTATGTAAACTTTCCGTAAAGTTAAATAGAAAGTTAGTTAGTAGATTGTTATGTAAACTTTCCTTAGGAGTTAGTTAGTAATATTTATCCAATTTATTCATTCCTAGCTTATAGAATATGCACCATACTTCATCTATAATATAGCCTTTGTCATTCATCATTCAATTTAATAAAGTGATGCTTATCATGCTTTGTTCATATTAAAATTGTTTAATTAAAAATAATTTTGTCCTTTTAAAGAAACTCTGTTGGCAGCTCTATAAGAATTAGTGGTGGCAAACAGGTATGTCCGTTCTGTTTTGACCTGTCCTGCATAAGTCTGCGAAAAAATGGAACGGGACGAGTATACTTAAGAGTGCGGGTCGAAAATCTTGCTCCGTCCCGCGAAAAAGTGAGGGCGGAGCGGGGAAGGTCTGCGTGCATTAACCTTTTAGGCCTAAAAATAGTAAAATTTTATGAAAAAAATTGATGCGCGCAAAAGTCCATGAAAAAATGGGACGGAGCAGGGCAGACACATTAAAGGGAGCATGCCTAAAACCTTGTCTCGTCCCACAAAAATACGGACAAAACAGATATGTTTGACGGGCAGGGCCCGTTTTACCACCCCGAATAAAAATTTATAACATCTCATTTTAAATGATGAAATTCTAGCCACTAAATTATTTAATCAAATAAAATATAATTAATATTATTTTATTCAAGGTGAATGGAGATATTATTTTCCCTTATAATAAAAATCAAATTGAGTGGAGTAATACTTACCACAATTATTCATCCATTCCCATCGGATATTACTGCAGTCGACATCGGCATAGCATTGAAGTTTGTCGGAGGTAGCGTTGAAGGAACAATAATTTGATTCTCCGCAGCTATTATTACAGGCAAGATCCAACCAAGAAATCTCAAATCCATAGACTAAGGCCTTGTGCATATCAACATAGGAAAGTAGTTGATGATTTCTTTGCAAACTCAGCCAAGAAGTGGGAGTAACCAATATTACATGACAACCAACTTGAAAATCTTGAGCGATTAAATCACCGGCCATGGCATAAATATAATAGCCTTTGTTGGAGTTCCAATTGAGGCAGGAAGTTGTATCAACATATTTAGGATTGTTTGTCACTTGATGGCTACAATTCAAGTAAACTATATGCTCAAAAAGAAGGCTGCCATCACGAAATAACGAGGCTTGGTATGGATCCGTGCAGTATTGGCGGTCCTGATAAGTTTCACAGAAATCAGATTGAGACAAGAAATAGAGAGGAAGGGAAGAGCAGGTATCTTGTTGAACTCTCGGATCAACAAGTCTGATTGTGATGTTATTGTAGTTGATGGACTGCACATGATATTTTGCAGCGAACAAATTAGAAGTTGTTACATTATTTTCACATGATAGCTCATACCTGCTGTCTCCGCAGTGTTTTGGGTCATCTTTCAACCGAAAAGGGTAACTTATGTTTGATATTTTGCCACAAGATGAGGGTGGACAAGTATTCTCAGGCGCTCTTGTTGTACTGCTGCTGCTACCTCGATGAAACAACAGTAACAAAATCACTCTCGCCCACCACATAATAGCCAAACTGTTTTCGATTGGAAACTTGTGTGCTTTCTATGTTTAGATTTTCGTGTCTATAAGCAAAGCAATGACGTTGTAATCACGGCAGACAAATCCGTAATAACTACTCCCTCAATTCCACAATAAGTGAGACACTCCACAATAAGTGAGACAGTCCAGTATTTTACGTATATTAAAAAAAGTGTATAAAAATAAGAGACAAAAAAATATTTTTTCTATAATATTCTTATCATCTATTGAGAATGATAAAAATTTTATTAATCAACGAGTAGAATTAAAAAAAATGTATTGAAAATCAAAATTGATTATTCATTTTGAAACATCATTTTATTCTAAATAAGTTACTTATTATTGGACGGATTGAGTACCGTCTTTCTCTTCAAAATAATTTTTAAAAATAAATTAAAAAATTGATTTGAATATTAAATTTATTAATTATTAATTATTTATATAATTTTATAAATTTATTTTTAAGAGATAATTTTTTTAAATATTTGTGTAAATAATATTTGGTGAAAACTTCATATATAAAAAATAAAAATATCAAGTACTAGTACGTATAAAACTATTTTATATTATAATTTATAAGTGTATATCCATTAAACTTCTTATTTATATGTAATGAATACTCGTTTACAAATGTGTATTATGAGAATATATAAAGAAATAATACTCCCCGTTCCAAAATAAAAATAAGTTTCACATTTAAAAAAAAAATTGTCTCAAAATACTTGTCACTTTATATTAACAATGCAATTTTATATTTAATCTTTCATTTGTACTTTCTAATAAATACTTTTAATTTAGTGTTTTCTCACCTAACATTAATGTTAATTTGAATACACCAATAATTAATCAGGATAATTTAGTAAAGTCACTATTCTCGCTCTTTCATTTATTACTGTTTTTTAAACTGTGTGAAATGTTCAATTGCGACAAATAATATATAACTGAGGGAGGACTAAATACTCACCCACAATATTAAGATCGAATTCAGATGATATTCAACTATATAACAGTATATATTGACTTTTATTATATATTCTATATAATACTTCATGTAATATTAATTCAACTTTAAATTTCGGTTTACATAACAAACTATAAAATAATTATATAAAAATCAAAATACTATTATTTTGGAGTTTTGAAATGTTTATCTATATTTATTAACTTTTGCGGACTCTTCTGTAATGATTTTTTTTGCTGACTCTTCTTTATTGTCCTCATATTAAAATAATTTATTCAAGTTTGTTTTATATAATCTTAAAAAAAACAATAAATAATAATTTACAATATCTATTTTTTCTGTATTTTATTTATCATTTTGTTTTTAATTTATAATATCTATTTACTGTTCCATTTATTTCAATATAAATGTTATAATTTTTGTCGGTACCTATTAATTGAAGCATAAAATTAAAAAATGACTTTGCATAAAATAATTGTATCTGTAAAAAGGAGCACCATTCTTATCACATTCTTTAGCTGAAAAAATGGCTTTGCATAACATTTGGATGACAGGAGCAGCACATGGTAGTTTGATGATGCTACTTCTGATGCTCATGCTTACTATCAATAATGGAAGCAGTATTGATGAGTGTAGAGAGATGTCTTGTGGACAAGACGAACCCATAATTCGATTTCCCTTCCAGCTCGTTGATGAATCATCGCAAGATCAATGTCTTTATCCTGAATTCTGTCTATATTGTACTCATTACAAGGAAACCATGCTTTCACTCCCTACCACTTCAGGTCCAATCAAATTCCTTGTCGATGTCATCGACTACGAATCAAACCAAATTTCAGTTCGGGACCCGGAAAATTGCATGCTCAAAATAATTCTGAAACTAAACAATTCACCATTTCTACCTTACCGATTTTATCCAGTATCAGAAACAGAAACAACAGAAGTTTCTTTCTTCAATTGCTCTTCAGCAAGGAAACAGCACTTGAGAAACTATAACCAGATATATCCTGAATCACAAAATATGATCACCTGTCCAATTTACGTTTCTGAGTCTTCCGAAAGTGTCCTCAAATTGGACCTTACATCATGTATCAAGATACCCAACTTGTCAATCCCGCAGTCATACCTGCTCGATAATTTTCTTTACTTGGGTTGGCTCGAACAAAACTGTACAGAGTGCGAAGTGAAGGGAATGAGATGCAAATGGAAGAACAACGGCACCAAAGGCGAAACTGAATGTTTTGATTGCAAAAGGAAACGTAAAACAATTCAAATTCCAAGATCTCTTGTATACTCTGCTACAGGTTAGACTTTTTTTTATGTTATTCTTTGTTGATTTATGTTGGAACATAATTTTATTTGACACTTATAACATGTTTTTCTAGGTTCAATTCTTTTGGGGCTGATTCTCATTGCATTGTTTAAAATATTTCTCTATTTTAAGAAGAAAGAAGAGGATCAAATTAGAGTTGATAAATTTTTAGAGGATTATAGAGCACAAAAGCCGGCTAGATTTTCCTATGCTGATTTAAAAAGAATTACCAATGGGTTTAAAGAAAAACTTGGACAAGGAGCTCACGGAACTGTGTTTAAAGGAAAACTTTCAACTGAGATTCTTGTGGCTGTGAAGATACTCAACGGTACTCAAGGAGAAGGAAAAGAGTTCATCAATGAAGTAGGAATTATGGGCAAAATCCACCACATCAACGTAGTTCGTTTGATTGGCTTTTGCGCCGATGGAATCCACCGTGCTCTGGTTTACAATTTGTTTTCAAATGGTTCGCTACAAAGTTTCATATTTTCAACGGAAAACAAAGATCATTTCATGGGATGGGAGAAACTGCACCAAATTGGTATTGGCATTGCCAAAGGAATTGAGTATCTTCATCAGGGTTGTAGTCATCCAATCATTCACTTTGACATCAATCCTCACAATGTTTTACTAGATGACTCTTTTACTCCAAAGATTTCGGATTTTGGTCTCGCAAAGTTATGTTCCAAGAATGTTAGTGCTGTGTCCATGACAGCGGCTAAGGGAACCTTTGGATACATGGCGCCAGAAGTTCTGTCAAGAAATTTTGGGAATGTGTCTCTAAAATCAGATATTTACAGTTATGGAATGTTGTTGTTAGAAATGGTTGGAGGAAGGAAGAATATAGATACATCATCTGCCGAAAATGTCGATGTGTTGTACCCAGAATGGATACACAATTTATTGGAAGGAGATGTACATATTGATATTGAGAATGAAGTTGATTTTAAAATTGCAAAGAAACTTGAAATTGTTGGACTTTGGTGCATTCAATGGCAACCAATAAATCGTCCATCAATAAAAGCTGTTGTGCAAATGTTGGAAACAAGAGATGATAGGCAGCTAATTGTACCTCCTAATCCTTTCCAATCAACGACTTCCATGACCACTAATGAAAAAAGCACTTTGGCAAGAAGAACTTTTCAAATGGAAATAATTCAGGAATAAGGGAGCACAACCATTTGTTAAGTCTCTTATCATTGAAAAGAACTGAGCATTTTAATTTGTAAAAATATAGAAGTTATGTTTAAGTGCGTAGTAGGCTTAAACATTATTGCATGAAAAATAATTTCTGTATCAATTTTATTTTATCCAAATTGTCTCACTTCTCTTCCTTCGCCCTCAACATCAATTTTTTTAAAATTATTCTCTCAACTTTTAGTGCCTTTCCATCACTTGACTTTAACATGTTTTTGCTACACTACTATAAATAACCTCATTTTATTTTATACGTGAAGGGTATATAACTTCAGTTACACAAGTGAGGTAACAAAAAACAACATGAAAATATCTCACTTTATTCTTGGAATTTTGAATAATATGATCCCAACAGCTGCAGTTTTTAGATTTTCAAAATTGAAAAGGCATGACAATTTTCACCTCGATTTTTAATAATAACCGAGATAAATACATATGGTTTTCCTTAACCTATTTTTTCTTCTTTTTAATATGCAAAATATTAAATTTGTTACAAATTCTGAATCTTCCTCCCCTTTATCAACAACAACAACAAAATCAATAAAATCTTTATACATTAAATTTCAACTACAACAACAAAAAACAAAATCATGAAAATCTTTATACATTACATTTCAACTACAATAACAAAATAAAACAAAATCAATAGAATTGTTTAACATTAAATCTTAACAACAACAACAACAACAACAACAACAACAACAACAACAACAACAATAACAACAATAAAATTAATATAATCTTTAAACAACAACAACAGCAGCAGCAGCAGCCGCAACAACAACAACCACAACAACAACAACAACAACAATAATAACTAACATTACCAAGTTGCATACATGTTTTTCTAACTAACATTAAACATTTTTAACAAGTAATTACAAGAGAAGATATTACATTAATGAACTAACCTTAAAATATTTTCCTTCTCTTGAAATTCATCCTAGAGAATGATGTTGTACTTCATGCAACTTCTTTCATTATCATTATTTTCATTATGTTAAGTTTACATGTTAGGACTTTGCTTCTAAGATGGATCGTTGTGGCATTTATGTTTTAATTGGCCGGCAAGGGTTTCATGTGGATCATTGATTTCTCATGTGGATTGATGAGTTGACAATGTCTTGACCATTGTTATTTTATAAATGGACGACAAGGATTCATTGCTTGATTAAAATGCGCTAATAAAATTAAAAGACGCTACTTTTCCCTTCGGTTTTCAAAATAATTGAGGTAATAGTTCATAAAAAATTTAAGTAATTTATTAAATATGTTAAAATGCAGTTACTAAGATTCAAAGTGGGGGTTGATCATAACTTGATCAACAAAGATTACTTTCAAAAAGGCTTCCACTGAGCGATGAGTCTCAAATTGACTTCTTTGGGATTACTCCCTCGAGATCAAAATGACCCTAGCAGAGTCTCCACTTTTCTACAGCGGTGAAATTTGTAAGACTAAATCCATTGATTGACTTAGCTCATATATTTTAACACAGTTTCCACCGCACTTTATTGTTTTCAAAGAAAATGGGAGAAAGAGCGAAATAAAACCCACCGAAGTTTTAAAAATCAAAACTAATAAACTTATCAGAGATTTGGGTACGGAGAGTTTGTTATGCAAGGGGAAAGTTTTAAGCACCCCTCACATCTACGGTACTCCGTAGTAACCTTTTTATTTTTATTATTATTGTTATTGTCATAAAAACTGTTTTTGTATTTTTTGTGTTTTTGTTTAAATAGAGTGGGAGGATGAGAAAAGAAGGTTTTAAAAGTGAGCACGATAACATATCGCATCTTAGGCCTACATACTCCTTGAGTATAGCTTTAACAATACAAGGCTAGAGTTTAATAAAAGAGGTTGGTTGAGCTTTAACAATACAAAACCAAGGGTTGATTTAAAAAGGTTGAGCTTTAACAATACAAAACCATTTGAATTATCAAGTGGGGTGCAAAGCTTTAACATTATTGCATCGATTAAACCACTACTTTAATCGATTGAATGACTTAGATTTTGAAATTTTTGAACCCAAGATCTTTTAATTCCTTAATACATGTCTTTCAACCAATTGAAATATTTCACAATTCATTGAAAGTATGCATAAGATATATGTAATGGCAAAACAATATTTTCCAACACTTGTAAAAATATTTAACCAATGTTTATATAAAATTTATAAATGCATGATTTTAAAAGAATGAGCACTAAGATTATATTTGTTAAAGATTTCATATACCTTGAAATTTGATCACAAGGCTTGAATAAAGTCGTGCATCTTTTTCCTTCTTCTTTGATATATGTACATTGTCTTGAGAGTTTTAAAGTTGTATTCATCAAACACAATGTTGGAGAAGCTTGACTTCACACTCTTATGAAATTGAGGGTTAAAATCCACTTTTCACCTCGGTCTTGTTTTCTTCTTCTTCTTCTTCTTCTTCTTCAAAGATCTGGTATATCTAACATAACTATTCATGCTATATTAATGTTGTTGTTGTGTTAATGTTGAGCTCCAAAACCTTAGAAGTTTTAATCATATTGTTGTTTTTTAGACCCGTTAGAGGTTTAATCTTGTTGTTGTTTAAACTGAGATTGATGTTATATGTTGTTGTTTTGCTTGAAATAAATTCGTTATAGATTTATTGAGATTGATGTTATAGGTTTATTGTTGATGTTGTTGTATTTTTGTTGAGGGATTATTTTTTTAGTTGTTTAGATAGAGATAATGTTAATGTTGCTGTTATTTAATGTTTTTTAATGGTTGATGTTATTGTTGTTGTTGTCTAGTTGGTATACATATATAGTACAGTTTTGAAATCTATATGTTTAGGGTTTAATTGTCATTATTGAGACTAAGATTTTTTTTTGTGATTCATTGTGCAGCTCTCATCTTGTTCCTCTGAACATGTCAAGAGGACATTATAGTGAGAGAAAATACAGTTGAGCTTATTATATCTAATGTCGATTGTTTGTTTCACTAATTCCTCTTTGAACTTATAATCTATTAAATTGTTTTTGAAATAATTATATGAACAATTATGTTATATTTGAAAAACGTCTTACACTAATCAACGTTTTTCGGGCATTTTGCAACTCATCATTCATTTCACGTTCTTTGATGATTAATGTGGACCTCCGTTTTTTAATCCCGGGCCATACCTCTGTTCTGGAGAGATACGTGAACTGACTCTTTTTATCGCTTAATGCTTTCGCATTTTGAAAATTCACAGAGTCGCCACCGACCTTTTATTTTATCCAATTAAGGAAAGGTTTATAAAAGAAACAGAAAAAAGACCTTTAAGAAATTCTGGGTAAGGGGGTAGGTTATACAAAGGGAAGGTGTTAGCACCCTTTGTATCCATGGTTATCCATGGGCTCTTAAGTTTGCTTAGCTCACTTGTTTTTCGATCACTTTTCAATTGCTTTAGAATGCTCATATGTGGCTTCAAATACTTTTGTAAATTGAATTTTGTAATGATCCGTGTGTGGATGTATACAAAATGCTTGTTTATCTTTCGAAAGATGTTTTGGAAAGAACGTTAACTTTGTAATAATCCGTGTTTGGATGTATACAAAGTATTGTCTTTTTGAAAGTTTTGTTTTGAAAAACAACAGTGTATGAGAATTTTGTTTGTTTTGATTTGAGCAAGCAAACTAGGAGGTCTACCCTGAGTTGTAAGGTCTTTATCCTATTTCCTTTAAAAATCTATCCTTTCACCGGATATAAACAAAAGGTTCGATTTTGTACTCGAAACAGTAGAATTTTGACTTTTGATTTTGAAAAGAATGAGAAGGGATTACCTTAAGAGGTGCAAGTGTGATTGTGTTTGTATTCAGCTATTTTATCTTTGAAGTTAGTGATCTAACGGTTCAATTTTATCTTTGACATACACGCAGTTTATATGTGCGGGAAATTAAAATGCGGAAATGTAAAGTGCGGAAAGTAAATCTACGCTATTACATCGATTGTGCAGGAAATATAAACTAGCCTATTTACATGAATTTGACATCCTATACATTTATCTAGGAATTTAAATTGCAAGAAAAATAAAAGGCATGTTTTTGGATTTTTTATGATTTATTTTAATTATAATTAATGCATAATTAATTAAATTAAAATGAAGAAAAAAGATGAAAATAAATTTAAACCTAAAAATTAAGTTTAAAATATGTACAAAATATTTGTCAATTAATCTTAAAACAAAACTAATTTTTTTGGAATTTTTGGAATTGATTTGAAATTGATTAAGTTAATTAAAACATAATTATGCAAATAATTACACAAATAATTAAAACTTAAAGAGAAAATTATTCAAAATATGTACAAAATTAGTTTATAATATATAAACAATATTTAACATTAAGAACAATTTTTTTTTATGATTTTTTGATTGGTTAGAATAATTAAAAAGCAAATATATAAATATATACTAATTAATTATGCAAAATATTGAAATTTTGAAGGAAAATAAAATATTTTTATTTCAGAAAATAATATATTATTTTAGAAGTCTAAAAATATTTTTTGTGTATTTTTTTGGATTTTTAAAACTATTTTAATTAATTTCACAAAGAAATTAAAATAAAAATAGAAAATAAAAGGATACTGATCAGGTGTGGTGGGATTGAGAGTCCATGGTAAGGAGTGCTTTGTCTGGAGCGTTGGATGATGTGACTGGAATGATCATGTGGTCACTGAAACGAGGGAGCATGATGCGTACATAGCCTGCAAAGCACTGAATCATATATTTAAAAAAAAACAAACGCGCGCAGGGCAGCCAATGAGAGGCTGCCACGAGTTCGTCTTCTTCCTCCGTCCGTTGGCTTAGGCCTGCAACTCTCACTAAAGGTTTTAGTGACGGTTTTTTGCTGTAGCTACATGTCCTGCAAAATAACGAATAGGGGTAAACCTAAAAATAAATTTGGCGCGACCCCTCCATTCAATTCGTCTGATCCATACGAACTCAATGGTACCACTTAGAACCTCTAATTTTGCCTATTTCAGAAAGCCCTAATTTTGAAACTATGAACCCTAAAATGGTAGTTTCGTGTATACGTGTTCAAACTTCAATTAAGTTTCCAGAAATGATCTACACATCAAACCAAACTCAACTATATGTCTACATCTTGTTAAGCATGCGTGGATAACCAGATACGAATTGATTTAAGTTCGAACAAATTATGACCTGTATAGCTCGATTTAGTGAGCTTCAAGGCTTGTAATTGATTGGGATACGTTTATTGATGTTCAAAGATGATGTTTGAATGCTTTGTTTGAACTGAAACTAGTTAGAAACTAAAATTCGAATTTTGAATTTCTTTCAAAAAGTTCCAAGTGGTTACAAGTGTATTATGAGTAAGGCTTTTGTTTCTGAACTCCTCTTTTCTACTACTGAAGTATGCTAGCCTACTTATAAGCATTGAGGTGCTTAAAATCTAAGCTAGAAAGCAATAAGTGCTTTTGCTAGAATCCTGACTTTTCCACATATGTAGCTTGGCATTTGAGCCACTATGGCTTGATTTTCTTCTCTCCCTCTGCTGTACTTTGCTTTGAGACAGAGTTGAATGAGTCATATTGATGAGTCATGCTTGGAATACAAGCTATCCATTATCCTTTCATTTTTCCTTTTAATTTAATCTTAAAATAAGAAAAAATCAAGCAAAAATGGATGAAAAATGTTATGGGCTTAGTCTTGGTCGTGGGAGGCCCATAATATTATGGAAATGATGTTTGAACCATGAAAACTTGGCCCCATTTGGAAAAAATGCATTTTTGAGCAATGTTTATTTTATGCATTTTCCAAAATTTAGCCAACTTCAACAAGGTGTAAATCCCTCAATTTTTGTCATATGAAGGAGATCTTGCACTTTTTGGAAACCTCAAAGAGTCCTCTAACCAATGCCTTTGGTCTCATGTCAAAATGATTTTTGATGCTCCTTGTGTGTCCTTTTGAAAAAAGTGTCTTTTTGTTGACTTTGAAAATGACCTGTAATGTCTTTGATCATATTTTTCAAATGGTGAATCCAATGACCATGGGATCAATGGAATTTGAAAGATAATTGAATTTCCTTCAAAATGAGCTTTGGTTTGAATTTTTTGGATGAAGGATGAGAGAGTTATGATCAGTCAAAGTTGAGTTGACTTTTCAGGCAAAAACCCTAATTTTGAATCTTAGGGTTTTGTTGATTTTTGATCTTTCCTTGATGAATTATGATCATCCAATGATCAAATGATGAATCCTTTGACAAAATATGGACTTTGACAAAAAAATTCATTTTTGACTGTCTGTTGACTTTTTGGGTCAAACGGGTCGTCTGTTGACTGTTTGAGCTGCTGACGGTGCGTCTGAGTGAATTGAAGTTTGAAAATTTGTATGATGGTACTTTGAGATATATGGATGTGTATGAAATCCATTTTAGCTCTCAAAAACTTGTTTCTCCTGTAAAAACAAGAAAACCCTAGTCAGGGACTGTTTATGTAGGAGACAGTTAAGCGTACCTGATTTTTGTGCAGTGTTGAGTCTCTGCTAATCGCGTGATATTCAGAAGACTTCTAGAACAAAAATCTTGGAATTTTTAATTGTGAAAGATTGATTTGATTGATGGTACAAAACACTGAGAATTGTACTGCCAGCAGTTTGGCTGTCAACTGACTGTTCAGGTATTGACGTAGCAGTTAGAGTGAAAAATCAACAGTCAAAGTTAATTTTCTTTTTTTGTTGTTTTTGTTTTTGTTTTTTTTTTTGTGAAAACTAAAAGTTTATTTACATGACTTGTTAGAAAAAACACAGACATAATAAATAACTATTATTTACTGTTACCAGTACAGTCTGAGTTTCCTGATTCTGCGCCTGCAAAAAAAGATTTAACTATGTACCAATTGTGTCAGTACTATTTATCTGTAAATAAATAAATAGCATGTGTGAAGTAATAAACAGTATTTGGCGTTTGCGTAAGAATAAATTCAACTGCAAGCCAAATTACTGTATAAGAAAAATTCTAAAAACTAAGTGTTTCATATGTCAGGATATTTGTTGAAATAAAAATCCATGATTATATGAGACTTTTAATTTTCAGATTGGAGTTTTCTTGAAAAATAATGCGGGCAAATTTTGGGGTATAACAGTTGCCCCTATTCAATCTTCTTAAACCTGAAGAGATTGTCTGAAATCTGAAGGTAGAAGATGATTGAATATTTAGATGCCCTGAAAATTTGCACTTACCTTGATCAGAAGAGATGTTGGAAGTTGCATTTGAATGTCGTCTGCCAAATGTTGTTGGCAGATTGACACATTACCTGAGATGGGCTTTCAGATGCCACCTGGTGAATGGGTTGATGGTTTGTTCATTAGAATGAATCCATTGATTATATCTTGATGAAGGATTTGAAAGTCTTTGTGTTGACTGTTTCGGAACCGTCCAAGGTTACCGCTTTAAGTCTAGGAGGATAATCGTTACGGAACTTGTCCAAAGTTTTTCCGATTTAGATTTTGGAAGTTGATCATTATGGAACCGTCTGAGGTATCGCTTTAGATCTGCAATGTTAAATCGTTCTGGAACCGTCTGAGGTATCGCTTTAGATCTGCAATGTTAGATCGTTTTGGAACCGTCTGAGGTATCGCTTTAGATCTGTGATGCTAGATCGTTTTGGACCCGTCTGAGGTATCGCTTTAGATCTGCAATATTAGATCGTTCTGGAACCATCTGAGGTATCAACTTTAGATCTGTGATGCTAGATCGTTCTGGAACCGTCTGAGGTATCGCTTTAGATCTTTGATGCTAGATCGTTCTGGAACCGTCTGAGGTATCGCTTTAGATCTGCAATGCCTGTTTTTGAGTTGGTTAATGATCAGAATGAATCTTCGGCTTGATTATATCTGAGAGAACCGTTCATGGAATTCAGGTGAACACTGCATGTGATTGAGAACATCTTTGTCGAAGATATCCGTCTACCTGAAAAATCAAGTTAGTGATATGCAATGTTTATGATGCATGTAAATGTGAGATATTCCCGGAGAAATATGCATGTGATGTTGTGTATGAATATGCGCATGATGCATGATGTATGAATATGATGTATGAATATGATGTATGAATATGATGTATGAATATGAATATGTGATGTATGAATGTGAGATGTCGAGCTTCTATTTGGGAAAATAAATTTCCGCCAGTCATCTGGATATGACTATATTGTGATCGTTGATGATCTTTTGTCTTGTTTGAGTACCCTCGGCTGGGGAAATTCTTTGAGAACCCTGGTACTCTGTTGAAGGATCTTTGAATATCTCTTGAGAATGAAAGGTAGCTTGGAAGTTCTGATGCCCTTTCAAATGGGAATGAGGAATATGCATAATCCTCCGATGCACTATCTGACCAAGTCCGGGTGCGGGGACCACACCTTCTGAAGATAGTAATCTGGAACAACCCTGCTGGGGGATAAGACTTCTTTTGAAGAGAAAATCTTTTTGAGGAATTTGCTGAGAAATGTGTTTCTCTTGGGGATTTTCTTCTGATGGGATGATGTCTAGATAATTGGGACATTTCCTGAATGCTATTCCTGTTTTTCCTGGTAAACATCAATCATATTTAAATGCACATGTTTATTCAAAATTATCATTGGGACGTTTACGTATTTAAAACAGAAAAAGTGAAAATAGTGATTTTTGAGCCTAAGCTGCATTGATTTTTGAAAAAGAGCCATGATAGGCTGGTTAGCACAGGGAGACAACAATCCTAGAAGTAGGAAATTGTCAGAAAGCTTTGGAAAATATTTATGAAGATAAATAGCTATGTGAAAACGATCCAGTCAAGTTTCAACTCTGCTATTGCCAATCTGTCCTCGAGCATCTCATCCCTCACTTGTTGGAAGAAAGTGATTGGACTGATCGGTGTCTTTGAGGTGTTGAATCTTGATGGTGAGTAGGCAGCTGAACGGAACACTGTTGTATGCTTCATTCCCTAACTTTTGCCTAGGCCGCCCTTTCAGGTTTTCAGCCTACCGGGATAGTATTTGTTTAGTCTCTAATTTTTGCCTGGACCGCCCTTTCGGGTTTTCAATCCACCGAGACGCTCATTTTTTGCCTAAGTTGCCCTTTCAGGTTTTCAACTTAGCGAGCTGTTTTTTTTTTCTTTTTAAGCGAAGTATTTTTTGACTATGTCAGCATTCACAGGGTGTGGGAAATCCTCGCCATCCATGGTGGTAAGCAACATGGCGCCGCCGGAGAATATTTTCTTGATTATGAATGGTCCCTCGTAGGTGGGAGTCCATTTGCCTCTGGGATCACCTTGTGGTAAGATGATGCGTTTGACAACCAAGCCACCAGTTTGGTATGCTTGACTTTTGACTTTTTTGTTGAAGGCTTTGATCATACGCTTTTGGTATAGCTGACCATGACAAATAGCTGCGAGCCTTTTCTCATCAATCAAGTTTATCTGGTCCAACCGTGTTTGAATCCAATCGTCTTCGTCTAGATTGGCTTCTTTCATAATCCTTAGGGAAGGAATCTGAATTTCAATTGGAAGAACTGCCTCCATACCATAGACTAAGGAGAATGGAGTTGCCCCTGTTGAAGTACGCGCAGATGTGCGATAACCATGAAGAGCAAAAGGTAACATCTCATGCCAGTCTTTGTAGGTTACTGTCATTTTTTGTATGATTTTCTTGATGTTCTTGTTGGCAGCTTCCACCGCGCCGTTCATCTTTGGTCGATATGGAGAGGAATTATGATGCTTGATCTTGAACTGTGTGCAAAGTTCAGTAATCATTCTGTTATTTAGATTTGTGCCATTGTCCGTGATAATCCGTTCAGGGATGCCGTACCGACAAATGAGATTGTATTTGATGAACCGGGCCACCACATTCTTGGTAACAGAAGCAAATGAAGCTGCTTCTACCCACTTTGTGAAGTAGTCAATAGCGACCAGGATAAAGCGATGTCCGTTGGAGGCAGTAGGTTTGATTTCTCCAATCATATCAATACCCCACATTGCGAAAGGCCAAGGAGCCGTCAGGACGCTTAATGGAACTGGAGGTACATGTACTTTGTCAGCGTATATCTGGCATTTGTGACATGTTCGGGAGTGATGATGGCAGTCTGTTTCCATGGTAGACCAGTAATAACCTGCTCTAAGGATCTTTTTAGCCATTGTATGTCCACTGGAATGAGTACCGAAGGCACCATTGTGTATTTCTTCCATGATCTGTTCTGCTTCCTTCTTGTTTACACAGCGAAGTAAAGTCGAGTCATGGTTGCGTTTGTATAGGGTTCCATTGCTTAGAAAGAATTTGGCAGCAAATCTCCTTAGAAACTTTCTGTCGTTAATGGATGCCCCTTCAGGGTACTCCTGAGCTTCGAGATATCTTTTTACTTCATGGAACCATGGTTTTTCTTCTGTTCCTTCGGTATTGATCTCATTGCAATAGGATGGTTCATCTTGCCTGTAAATGGTGATCATAGGCGCCTCGTTGTCCCACCTGACTTTGAACATAGATGACATGGTAGCTAAAGCATCAGCTAGTTGATTTTCCTCGCGTGGGATGTGTTCGAAAGTGATTTCTTCGAAGTAAGGAATCAAACTCAGCACATATTCTTTGTAAGGAATTAGATTTGGGTGCTTTGTGTCCCATTCCCCTTTGACTTGGTAGATTACCAAGGCCGAGTCTCCGTAGACTTCCAGGAATTTGATTCTTAGATCGATTGCAGCTTTAAGACCCAGAATACATGCTTCGTATTCGGCTATATTGTTAGTGCAATTGAAGCATAACCTGGCAGTGAACGGTGTGTAACTTCCTGCGGGGGAAATGATCACAGCTCCGATGCCATTGCCAAGTGCATTAGAAGCTCCGTCAAAAACCATAGTCCACCGGGATCCTCGCTCGGGTCCTTCTTCTGGTCCTGATTGTTTGTAGTCATTGACTAGCATAATGTCTTCGTCTGGGAAGTCAAAGTTC